>NC_137613.1:4758521-4898105 GCF_963280865.1 Gymnoscopelus braueri
GACTAAAACTAAATGGAATTTTATTATGACTAAAACGTATTCAAAATTTGTGGTCAAAATCAACACTGGCTTGGTGTAATATGGGTGCTGGCTGGGTGTCTGGGTGCATGTGGGTGTATCCTATACCTTTGTCCCGGTCGTAGAGCAGGTCCTCTGTGGAGTAGGGGCTGCCGTCATGTGAGCCCTGTGGGCAGGCGGGGGAGGGGCAGGGCGACAGGCTGGAGCAGCTGCTGGAGCGTCCCGGTGCTGAGGGGGTCTGTGTGTCCACGCTCTGTGTGCTGCTGCTACCATGCTGGGGCCGGAAGGGAGCCCGCCGGCCGTCTGGGACCTCCAGGGCCTACGGAGAGGAGAACACCACACACACACACACACACACACACACACACACACACACACACACACACACACAGGGGAGGTCAGGGGAGGTCAGTACGTTTAACACATTGACTGCCAAAGACGTAATATTACATCATAAAAAAAATATCACACAGTCTAATACAATATTATCAGATTTATAAAAATAAATGTATCTCAGATTTCTTTTCCCAGACTGTGTTTTTTGGTGAAAACGAGCCACATTCAACTGCCGATAACAACAGAACGGACGATCGTGGTTACAATGTTTTTGTTCCGGTGGAAAGAAGAGAGACTCGTCTCACCACGGAGACATCGTTTGTTTACATCCGGGTTGGAAAAAAATAATCTGTGGATCGTCAAAAAGACTCAAAATAAGGTAAAACCGCTGGCAGTGGCGGATTAATTAATTAATGAATACCTGGAAGTGAATGTGTTAACACCTACATAATAAAGCTAGTCTCACGTAGTCGGATATCCAACCCTACCCTTGCCCTGTTTAAAACCACCCTCAAAACCCACCTCTTCAGACGCACATTTCCCACTTAATTCTAATTTTAATGATTTTGTTTTTACCCTTTTAACTAGTTATTTTCTTATTAACACATTGTGTGCCAAAAACGGTCCGGACGGTTTTTGAGAATCCATGCAGGGGGTGCCATAAACGGTCCGGACCTTTTTTGACCCATTTTTTTGTATATACGTGGGGCCCACGTGGGGTGCTCTAACGAAACTTTGGGATCATCCAAGGAGTCTCTGAGAAGGAGAGGCCGGATGAGGATCCATGTCAAAAATCCTTCCGGTCGGCCTCTCCAATGTTAACTCCTTGACTAAAAGCTTAATATCTCAATTTATTTTTAACGTGGTGGAAGTGAGCCGTTTTCGATCGGCGATCACGCTGCAATGGAGGATCGTGTTAGAAATATTATTGTTCCAGGCGTTAGTCCGGACCCTCCGCCGTCTCGCACGCACGCTTTGTTTACATGCACTTCCGCGTCGGGGCTTCTACAGCACGAAACATATCAACGTAAGTGGATGGAAGATATGCTGGCACTGAACGTATAATATTTTAATAAACCTCTGGCACACAATGTGTTAAAGTTGTTTTAGTTTGTTTTGTTTTGTAAAGTGACTTGGTGTACAGAGAAAAGCGCCATCTAAATTGGATGTATAATTACTATTATTCCCTTGTAATTGTAGTTATCCGCTGCCTTTGCCAGCAATTCCTTTAATTTGTTCCCAGTATATGGTTTAGCGTACGGACCCCCGGACCCCCGGACGCACCTTCAGCTCCTCCTTCTCCCCGTTGTCTCTGATGAAGACCTTCTCCAGCTCGTGGTTGATGCCCTCCATGCTGCTGGGAACCCGTGAGATGGAGGGCTTTGGCACCGTGATGTTGGACAGCGGCATCTGGGCCGACTTAGACATGGAAACCTGCTGTAAAGCAGAGACAACATGAGTTTCAATATCAATACTGCAATGTAGAAATACCGTATTTTCCGCACTATAAGGCGCATCTGAATATAAGGCGCACCTGCAATAAATCAATAATTTTCATATATAGGGCGCACCGCATTATAAGGCGCATAGAATAGAAGCTACTGTAGTGGCTGGGGTTGCGTTATGCATCCACTAGATGGAGCTGCGCTAAAGAAAACAGTCAGATAAGTCAGTCAGTCAAACTTTATTAACAGAATTAATACAAACCAGCGTTCTTACAACACACATGAACCTAGACATGTAAGGTAGACCTTGTACCAGTGATATGTGCTGTCATGAGACTGTTATTTTTTTCTAATGCAAACTTCTAATAAAGTCTTCAATCAATCAAACAAACAACTTCTGTTTTATTTTTTCCCCAAGTACGGCCGTTTTATTTTTCCCCAAGGTGTCGTCAGTGATGTAGTATTTTCGCGACACAGTTTATCTTTTACCAACAGCAAGGTATAACAGGTAGTGCAACTTTTTATCACGTAGTTAGTGCATCCATGGAGGGGAACTTTTCCCTGATTCAGTAAGGGAAACACATGGAAACACACAGGTAAAAGAAACAGTCTGATACCGCTAGCTACGGTAAATCAAACGTTAGTGCAATCACAATATAGTAACTCTGGAAATAGTGCAAAGCAATAAAAATATAACAATAACTCAACGTTGTTCAAACGTTAATGTCCATATTCACAATATCTCCCACTCCCAGCCTTGTTCAGTTAACACGTAAAAGAAACACGTAAAAGAAACACGTAAAGCTCACTTTTTCAGTTCATTCCCCATCAACGAATCCCTCGAATTCTTCCTCTTCAGTATCCGAATTGAACAGCTGGACGAGTACACGTACAGCATCCAACGTGCCCGGCTCCATCTCGTCAGACTCGTCAACAAATCCCTCGAATTCTTCCTCTTCAGTATCGGAATTGAACAGCTGGGCGAGTACAGGATCCAACGGCTCCATCTCGTCAGAGTCGTCATCCGAGGCGGTGTCGCTGCTGTTGTCCGGCAGGACAGTGCCAATTCCTGCCTTCCTGAAAGCTCGGACCACCGTTGAGACTGATATATCTGCCCAGGCATCCACGATCCATTGGCAGATAGTGGCGTATGTCGCCCGGCGCTGTCTCCCCGTCTTGGTGAACGTATGTTCGCCTTCTGTCATCCACTGCTCCCACGCAGTTCGCAGTCTAGCTTTGAACGCCCTGTTGACACCAATATCTAGCGGCTGGAGTACTTTAGTCAATCCACCCGGAATGACAGCAAGCACCGAATTAGTGTTTTTCACTTGTTTTTTGACACCATCGGTGATATGGGCGCGCATGGAGTCGTAGATCAATAGGGACGGCGCTGTGTGAAAAAAGCCACCCGGTCTCTTTAAGTAAATTTCTCTCAGCCACTCACTCATCTTTTCTTCATCCATCCATCCCTTCGGGTTAACTTTGATGAGGACGCCGGCTGGAAACTTTTCCTTTGGCAAGGTCTTTCTCTTGAAAATAACCATGGGTGGAAGTTTCTGGCCATTAGCCTGGCAGGCGAGAACTACAGTGAAGGATGACTTCTCATTCCCTGTCGTGCGTACATTCACCGTTCTGGACCCCGTTCTCTCCACAGTGCGGTTCACAGGAATATCAAAGGTGAGTGGAACCTCGTCCATGTTGAAGATGTGCTCTGGCCGGATCCTTTTTTCAGTGATCTTGTCTTTGCAGTATGTGCGGAAAGAGGCCAGCTTTTCTTGGTAATCCTGTGGCAGTTGCTGCGAGACAGTAGTTCGTGCGCGGATGGAGAGATTACGTCTTTTCATAAAACGAAAGCACCAAGAAGGCCCGCCTCTAAATTCATTGATGTCCATGTCATGTGCTAGCGCTGTTGCCTTCATTCGCAGTGTGACTGTAGAGACGCTTCTACTTGCTGCTCTCTGTTCAACAACCCACTGTTCGAGTGTGTCCTCTAATTGTGGCCATCTCGCTTTGTTTCCGCGGAAACTCTTTTTAGTCTTCTTTACTTGGCGCAGGTCATCTTGGTCATCTTGGTGACTCCATAGTGAGGCACATTCGATTTGCAAATGCAATAACACACTGCTTCCCAGGCGCAACCACTGCACACATTGTTGATAAACTCCCCAGTATCCTGGCGTCTCTCCCGTCCACGGTAAAGAAAATTATTGTCCACTCTGGAGCAAACGATCACTATTCCGAAGAAAGTAGGATCCAGTTCATTCACCTCCTTAATCTCCTCATTAGTTGTGGAAAATCCGTGTTTATATCCGGTCCACTCCCCACGCTGAACCGCGGAGATGTTTCTCTCAGCAGACTGATGGCCCTTCATTATTGGCTACAGTCCGCCTGCTGCACCTACAACGTTAGGTATATCCATAACTTTTTTCTGTTCTGGGACCACCCCTCCTTCTATGCTATCGATGGTCTCCATCCGAGCCATCGTGGCTGTGAGATGCTGCGTAATAATCTACGTCGCTCCACCGCCGAGCAAACACTGCCCAAAATTAACAACCTACGCCGCTCCTATACTAATCAACCACTACTCAAAACACATGATCAGCCCCGCCCACCCCACTGACTGTTTACTCCATCTGACCACGCTTCTGCTGTTTACATTCCCGTTACGACTACTTCCGGTAACACTCAAAATACTTCCGGGTCCCAGCAAGTGACCTGTCTCGCCCATAATCACGCCAGCGCCCCCTTGTGGCCAGGTGGACTCCCGAATCCTACCACTTTTCATATTCCCACTAGAATCTCCTTTAGATATTATTCTCAACACTCAAATCGCACTACCATAGCCTCTAATTTAATCTTCATTCCAATCCAACCTACCAGGACTGACCCTGTTCCTACCTCATCTCTTGGTCAAATAAAAATTGCCTTGCTAAACATTAGATCACTTAACCTAAAATCAGGTACCTGCAATGATTTTATTATTTCTAATGATATTGATATTCTCATCCTCACTGAAACGTGGCTGAAAAGTGATGACTTTAGTCTTCTCAATGCAGCTTCCCCCCCCGCCTTTTCTTATCTGCACAAACCCAGGCTCTCGGGCCGTGCTGGTGGTGGTTTAGCCGCAATTTTTAATATCGATTACATTTGTTCCCCCGTCCTATTTGGTGAATTTTCATCTTTTGAGTACCTAGCATTCTCCATTAACAAACAACAGCCCATTTTGTTTATTTCAGTATATCGTCCTCCAAAACCTAATGTTTCTTTTATCGCAGAATTCTCTGAATTATTATCTATAGTCATGACAAAACATAGCAGGATAACACTTCTTGGTGACTTTAATGTCCATGTATGTTGTCCCAATAATCCGCTAGCCAAGGAGTTTCTAAATATCACTGAATCGTTTGACTTTGTGCTCCATCCCTCAGGGCCAACCCACGACAAAGGTCACATTCTTGACTTAGTCTTATCCTTTGGCGTGAATATATGTAATTTAGAAACTATTGAATTCTGCCTGTCCGATCACAAAAGTGTTCTTTTTAGTTTGGTGTCTGCTCCTCCTCCCAGGAAAATTCCCATCCCCATCTGCTCTCGCATCCTTAACCCCTTAACTGCCAGTAAATTTATCACTGTTTTCAATACCACTGCAATTGCCCCAGCTCCTTACCATTCCATCGATGATCAACTCACCCATTTCAATAAAACCTGCCAGGCAACCTTAGACCTTGTGGCCCCCTTCAAAACCAGGACCATATTGCCCAACAGAATCTCACCCTGGTTAACCGAACAAACAAGAGCCCTTAAAAGAGAGGTACGCAAAATTGAACGGAAATGGAAAACCTCCAAACTACATGTATTTTACGAGCTACTCAAAGATCTCATGAGAAACTATAATATTGCCGTTAGGGATGCAAGAGCCAAATATTTCTCCACCCTCATCTCTAACAATCACCTCAATGCCAGGACCCTGTTCAAAACCATTGAACGCGTTGTTGGTGCTCCCCAAAACCTTGACATGCCATCCTCTCCTGACCATTGTGAGCAATTTTTGACCTTTTTCACCGAAAAGATTCATTTAATCAGATCACAGATGACCAACATGCAACCCCCGGCGCTTATCTCCAACTCTCATGGTCCCACAAACGGCCTCTTCCCCTCTTTTGAATTAATATCCATAGAAACCCTCCTCTCAACCATCTCCCACATGAAGTCTTCATCCTGTAACCTAGACATCGTTCCTACCCGACTTTTGAAGGAGATTCTTCCTTCTGTTGGTCCCCACATTTTATCGCTAGTTAACACCTCCCTAGCCTCCGGCTCTGTTCCTGCCTTTTTTAAAACTGCTATAGTCACTCCTCTCCTAAAGAAACCAAATTTAGATCCCTCTTCCATGAGCAGCTATAGGCCCATTTCCAAACTCCCTTTTTTATCTAAGGTTCTGGAAAAAATAGTTTTTAACCAATTACTAACACACCTCAGTAGCAATAACACTTTCGAGAAATTTCAGTCAGGTTTTCGCCCCATGCATAGCACAGAAACAGCACTCCTGAAAGTATCCAACGACCTTCTGTTGTCTGCCGGCTCGGGTAGCTGTTCCATCCTCGTCCTACTAGATTTAACGGCTGCTTTCGACACCATCGACCATGCAGTCCTCATTAGCCGCCTGGAGACTGTTGTGGGCATCTCTGGTGTGGCCCTCCGATGGTTCAAGTCCTATTTAAGTGGCAGACACTTCTCAGTCGCCATTGGGGAAGTGTCATCATCCCTAGCCCCCTTACACTGTGGGGTCCCCCAGGGCTCAATTCTCGGCCCTATCCTGTTTTCCCTCTATATGCTCCCTTTAGGCGACATAATCCGTTCCTACAATATTCAATTTCATTGCTATGCTGACGATACACAGCTTTATCTACCAATAACCCCGGACAACAAAGACAGTCTTCCCACCCTACATAACTGCATTACCGACATAAGAAAATGGATGTCTAACAACTTCCTTCAGCTGAACGAGAACAAATCTGAGGTTCTGGTGTTCGGCTCCCCCCTCGCCAGAGCCCAGATTGAAAACAACCTCGGCCCATTAGTTCCAAACCTCAAAGCCACAGTTAGAAACCTGGGTGTCACCTTTGACCCAGACCTCAACTTCCAACAGCACGTTAAAAAGGTCGTTCAATCGTCATTCTATCACCTTAGAAATATAGCAAAAATTAAATCATTCCTGTCCATTGCCGACTTAGAAAAAGTTGTTCATGCCTTCATCTTCTCGCGGTTAGACTACTGTAATTCTCTCTACACCTGCCTCTCCAAAAAATCGATCCACAGCCTTCAGCTGGTTCAAAATGCTGCGGCCCGTCTCTTAACTGGTACAAAAAAATTTGATCATATCACACCCATTCTAGCATCCCTCCATTGGCTCCCAGTTGAATTTAGAATTAATTACAAAATTTTACTCACTACTCATAAAGCCAGGCTAGGTCTAGCCCCAGTCTATATCTTGGACCTACTCACCCCATATGTGCCTACACGTAGTCTGAGATCTTCTAACCAAGCACTCCTGGCCATTCCAAAGGGTCTGTTAAATGCAAAAGGTCGCATGGCCTTCGCTTTCAGAGCCCCTACCCTCTGGAATGCCCTGCCCCTAGAGATCAGGCTCACAGAGTCTGTCCCCCGGTTCAAATCCCTCCTTAAAACCCACTTCTATAGATTAGCTTTTAATGCCCAGCCCTAGTCAAGTTCATGTGCATCTCTGCTTTGTTTTCTGCATTGTTTTTAATCTTTACATTGTTTTTGTTTTGTGTACTTTTGCTTTTGCTGTTTTCTTTGTAAAGCACTTTGTAACCCAGTTTTGAGAGGTGCTATATAAATAAAGTTTTATTATTATTATTATTATTATCTTGTTGCTTCCTCCACTTTCGTACCATTGATTCGTTGACGTTGAATTCTCTCGCTGCTGCTCTATTGCCATGTTCTTCTGCGTGACTGATAGCCTTGAGTTTGAACTCTGCGTCGTAAGCGTGTCTCTTCTTGACAGGTGCCATTTTGGGGTGTTTATACTGTACGTGGTTATAATGGTTTATACACACACAAGTGGTGTGGGACTGGAATTTGCGGAATTCGCGGGGTTCCCTGCTGTTACGCCCCTTGACTACGGTAGCCACAATTAACCAATATTGATACATACGGTGGCCATAATGCAGTGATGTTGCTAGGTTTTCAATGTAATGGGTCCCCAATTACACGTCTCCCCCCCCCCCTTCTATCGTTTTCTTTGATCTCCAATCTCCATATCTTCTATGTGTGTGACTGTGTACATTATATCCTAATGCAGTGGATCTCAATCCTTTCAGGCAGCGACCCCCCCAAAATAATCATATTTGAACTGGGGACCCCCCACCCTGAGAAGCGCTTGGAATTAGGAGTTGAAGCATTTAATTTAGTTTAACTCAGTTCCACAGATACATAGTCAAAATAGCAGATCTACAAGGTCGTGTTTTTTTTTTAATCTACAAGCTCACAACGCCTTGCTTGTAGATCGCCTCTTTCTTATATTATTTCACAATTTTGACCGTATTTATAGTATAGTTTGTTGATTAGTTTGGATGCAGTAATAGTCTTTTTTCTTTTCTTTCCTTTCTTGAGGTATTAAAAATATCTTAAAATTCCTTAAATTGTGACTTCACTGTCATCTGGGGACCCCCCCCCCCCCCCCCAATCATGTGGGGACCCCCCTGGGGGTCCTGACCCACAGGTTGAGAACCACTGTCCTAATGTACATTCTATTTTGCTACTTGTTGTAGTCACAAACTCAGAATACAGGGTACAAACTACAATATAAAGTTCATAATAATAATATGAAAAAGATAATGTACACTTCATAGGAGCAGAGATAGATAGGAACTAAAGAACAACAACGCTTGTGTCGCACCGAAAATAACGATCTGAAAACAATGTGTCGCGCGTCGGTGTTTCGGCTCGCGGGTCGGTTTGGTGCGCGGCCCGCGGCTCACTTTGCTGCGCGGCTCGCGGTTTGGTGTGCGGCTCGCGGGTCGCGGCTCACTTTGCGGCGCGGATCGCGGTTCGGTCTGGTGCACGGCTCGGTTTGGTGCGCGGCTTGCGGCTGGCTTTGGGCGCGGCTCGGTTTGGTGCGCCGCTCGCGGCTCACTTTGCCGCGCGGTTCGCGGCTCACTTTGCTGCGTGGGCCATAATTAACCAATATTGATACATATATTAGGCGCACCTGGTTATAAGGCGCATCCGCACTATAAGGCGCATTAACGGTGCGCCTTATAGTGCGGAAAATACGGTACTCTGTTACAAGTAAAAGTCAAAAATAAAAAATGTACTTGAGTAAAAGTACAAAAGTATTGGTATCAAAATGCACTTAAAGTACCAAAAGTAGAAAGTATTCATTATGCAGAATGTCCCATTTCACACGTTTTCAAATGTATGAAATGTTAAAAAAAACACGTTTGAAAATAGCAGATCTACAAGCTCACAATGCGTCGCATCGCGAGCTGGTACAATAGATCGGCTATTTTCAAATAGTATATAGGGCTGAAATGTATATAGGGCTTAAGTGGTTAATCTATGTTTTGCAAAAATAATCAAAATCTACAGCCAAAAATAGCCGATCTACAAGCTCACAGTGTGACACATTGTGAGCTTGTAGATCTTTACTATGCTTGAAGAAATGTACGTGTAGAGGAAAGGTACGGTTGCAAATCTCGTCCGTTTTTACCAAGACCAGAGGGTTTAAGTCAGGGGTGATGCAACTTTGATGATGTAGAGGGCCACTATATTTCCACACTCACTCCAGAGGGCCACATTGCATATACTGTCGGGTATTTTAACTTTTTTCATAAATTAATGCCGTACTTCGCCATACTATGTCACACAAAAGTAGCAAAAATAGCCGATCTACAAGCTCAAACTACTTTTGAATTGGAATCCTGCTTTTTTTTGGGGCTATTTTTGAATTGGAATCCTGAAAAGTAACATTTGTATTTTCAAATGCATTTAGTTATACTTATGTTAACTTTATGAACTTAAATACAAATACATTGGACATAAAAAAGAATTGTAATACTAGTCATTAAGCTACTAATATAGACTGAAGTAATTAAAGCGGGTCATGTTTGCATGTTTGGAATTGTAACAGCTGAAATCAATGATACATTAAGTGAAGGTGGGGGCCGCATGTGGCCCCCGGGCCGCCAGTTGCCCATGTATGGTTTAAGTGGTTAAAATGATCAGATACAGATGTGTGATCAAAACCTGCTCTAGAACTCTCTAGTGGGAGATGATGATGTCTCACCTGAACTAAGAGTTCTCAACGGGCCTGAACATTAAGGCCCGGCCCTAACTGGGCCCTACTGGGCCGGCCCGAGGCTCAGCCCGGCCCCAACAATTACCATACTTTTAGGCCCGAAAACCCCCAAACAGGCATGCAAATTTGCTCATTTGGTTAGTTCTTGCACTCTATTTCAATGACGTGACGCGCACGTCGCTTAACACCTACACTGCAAGTCACACAATGGACAATTGATATGCATCTAGGCTTATTCCTATGTTAATTCGCTAGGTGTGAGTCGGGAGCCTTTGAAAACTTTGTTGAGGTGTGAATTTAAAGTAGTTTTAAATCTATGCGTGTGCCTGCGTGTGCTCCTGGTCAAATAGGTTCCGGCACGACGTGCAAGGCCGTCCAGTGAGCATTGCAGCCCTGCCCCCAAAACACGAAAGATTGCTTAATGTCCTCAAAGTCACACATCCAACCAACTGAACAGATTGGACCTTCTGTTCCAGAGATAATGGCCACTTCGTCGATTTTTTTCGATTGTGTTTTGGCCATTGTCACCCGTTTTTTGCCGTTCGATACGGAAGGTCGGACGGCAACAAACTACCTGAGTAAAGTTCACTTTGAGCTGCATCCAACACATCCAACACATCCACTGCCTTACCGTTAGGCCGCTAGGGGCCGTTGGAATTATTTTTTTGTGAGTAACAGATTTAAAAAAAAAATCGGCCCAACTAATTAGCATAGATTTTGGGCCGGGCCAGAAAACATCGGGTCGGGTCGCGTTCGCCAGAATTTCAGAACTCTAACCTGAACGTGGTTCACACTGGAGGAGAAGTTGTTGTTGTTGTTAGTGGTGGTGGTGTTGTTGTTGTTGTTGTTGTTGGGGAGGGTGGTGTAGGTGAGGGGTCCGTACTGCAGGGGGGACAGACGCTCCTTGTTGTCCTTACTGTGACGTCCTCCCTGCTTGCTGCGCTGCAGCTGCTGCCTGAGCCTGGAGATCTACTGGAGAGAGAGAAACATCATGTTACTATAATGATCCTCATACCAGGAGCCTGGAGATCTGCTGGAGAGAGAGAGACACATCATGTTACTATAATGATCCTCATACCAGGAGCCTGGAGATCTGCTGGAGAGAGAGAGAGACATCATGTTACTATAATGATCCTCATACCAGGAGCCTGGAGATCTGCTGGAGAGAGAGAGAGACATCATGTTACTATAATGATCCTCATACCAGGAGCCTGGAGATCTGCTGGAGAGAGAGAAACATCATGTTACTATAATGATCATCATACCAGGAGCCTGGAGATCTGCTGGAGAGAGAGAGAAACATCATGTTACTATAATGATCCTCATACCAGGAGCCTGGAGATCTGCTGGAGAGAGAGAGAAACATCATGTTACTATAATGATCCTCATACCAGGAGCCTGGAGATCTGCTGGAGAGAGAGAGACACATCATGTTACTATAATGATCCTCATACCAGGAGCCTGGAGATCTGCTGGAGAGAGAGAGAGACATCATGTTACTATAATGATCCTCATACCAGGAGCCTGGAGATCTGCTGGAGAGAGAGAAACATCATGTTACTATAATGATCATCATACCAGGAGCCTGGAGATCTGCTGGAGAGAGAGAGAAACATCATGTTACTATAATGATCCTCATACCAGGAGCCTGGAGATCTGCTGGAGAGAGAAAGAACAAGCGTGTTGCTTAATTACTAAGGACTCTGTCAGACTCTGTCTTGGCACAACCAAATATAAATTATGCCTGTGTGTGTGTTTGTGCGTGTGTTTGTGCGCGTGTGTGTGTGTGTGTGTGTGTGTGTGTGTGTGTGTGTGTGTGTGTGTGTGTGTGTGTGTGTGTGTGTGTGTGTGTGTGTGTGTGTGTGTGTGTGTGTGTGTGTGTGTGTGTGTGTGTGTGTGTGTCTAACGTACACATTACAAATACCTACAAATGGATATAGAGCACTTGAATTTGATCAGCTGGGTTTGCTGTGTCCTGGTCTAACCACTGGGTGTCACTGTTCCCTAAGGTGTTGTATGGTGTACTACTTCCTGTAGTCCATGTGGAGGGCAAAGACCTGGAGGAAACAGCCACTAACTCACTGTTCCATAGTCCAACAATCAATGTGGGGGTCCTTGACATAAACATGTTTGAGAAACCACTGAACTAAGACAGCAGTAACATCATACAGGGTCAATTAGGACTATTATTATTATTATTTTGTAGATACAGATAACTGCCTGGTACTGAATGGCACTCCTCTCTTCTTGTATCACTTCTTGGCCTCTCTGTTGCTTGTTTTTATTTTTCAAAAATAGCAGATCTACAAGCCTGTAGCGCAGCACTCACCACCCCACTTTGAGAACAAATTAAGTTGTAAGTTGCCGAAGTTGTAATTGTAATTGGGAAAGTGTTTTGGAGTTATGCTGGAGAGAACTAAATACTATAAGCACGTGAACACAAACATGTTCCGACATAATCCCTTCCTGTTCATGTAATCTCAATCTGGTTTATAGACCAATCTATAGGCATTTAGCAGAGACTCTGATCCAGAGTGACTTATAATAAGCTAGATAAACACATACATCACATACTCAGTAAGATAGGATGACAGGTAAGACAGGAACCTATAGCATCTGTCTAAATAACACGCTAACATATAAATTGCATTTTTAACAGTGTGGTCAAGAAAAAACTATTTAATTAACACATTAACAAAAGCATGAGAGTGCATGTTGGTCATAATTAGGTCAGTTGCAGCATTAATTGATCAGAAGGTGGCTGACTATCAGCCCTTTACATCTGTAATGGTATTCAGTAGATGTGACACTAGGGCTGTCACAATTACAAATTTAAGTTGACGATTAATTGTCACTCAAATAATTGCGATTAACGATTTCATTGTGTGTTTGGCATTGAACATTGGAACATATGAAGCCTTTTAGGCTTCGTAATCAAAAATTCCACAGGACAGATATGACAAATAACTGAAATATACAAAACAATATAGATTTAATCATTTTTATGCATGTTTAAAAAAAGCAGAAATAACAGATCTACAAGCCTACAATGCGTCACAAAGTGACACGTTGTAAGCTTGTAGATCTGCAATTTCTGCTATTTTTAAATATTTGAAAATGTGTGAAAATCTGTCAACATGGAAACGATTATGCAAAGATAACTGTGATTACCTTAGCCCTAGAATGTCTGTGATCTTACATACATTTCAAGTATTCCAAATACACAGTCATAGATCGCTCTCGGAGCCCCACTGTGTAGTGGCGATCTGCGCGGCCATAAAAGTGCTCTAAACTCCGTCTGTACTCACCCAATAATTAATTCCTAAGAGTTGGAGTCATAATTTGTCCTCTAGTTTCATATCCATTTGAAAGTTCTGCCAGAAAACGTGTGTTTAGTCAAATATCTCCACTTTTTCACGAGTTGCACACGGACGACTTTCTGTAGGGAGCTAGGGGGGGCGACTTGAGTGACGGACCGTTTGGGTACATTCGGTCCGTCACGTTTTCTGGCAGAACTTTCAAATGGATATGAAACTAGAGGACAAATTATGACTCCAACTCTTAGGAATTAATTATTGGGTGAGTACAGACGGAGTTTAGAGCACTTTTATGGCTGCGCAGATCGCCACTACACAGTGGGGCTCCGAGAGCGATCTATGACTGTGTATTTGGAATACTTGAAATGTATGTAAGATCACAGACATTCTAGGGCTATGATTACCTCAGATAATTGCGATTAGACGACACACCCTGACAGACAGACAGGCAGGCAGGCAGACAGACAGACAGACAGACAGACAGCTGTCTCTGGTTCACCGTGAAATGAGGGGAAGTGAGACAGGATGAGAGAGAGGGAGAGACGGGCAGATAGTGTGTGTGTGTGTGTGTGTGTGTGTGTGTGTGTGTGTGTGTGTGTGTGTGTGTGTGTGTGTGTGTGTATGTGTGTCACGCAGGATATCACTCCTCTACTGTGTCCCAGTGGCCCAGAACATGTCCACACATGTCCCCCTCTGTCTGTCTGTCTGTCTGTCTGTCTGTCTGTCTGTCTTCAATGAACACGGACCAATTTGAGACAGATTATTACTTGTCACAAGCAGGAGCCTGCTGCCAAATCTCACCCTTTGAGAGTGAGAGTCACACAATTTAACCTCTTCACACGCCTCACGCCACACGCTTTCCCCCCCCCTCTCACAGCAAAAAAACAACAAAAACGGAACACTCGTCCTAAAACACACTGCCCCATTTTTTTCGCAGAACGTGGCCGCCGGATTAGACCTGGGGCGAGCATGTTTTAGGACGACCATTCCATTCCATTTGGAGCGGTCATTAGGACGTTCCATTTGGAGAGGTCATTAGGACGTTCCATTTGGAGAGGTGCGCTGCACGATGGGATGGACTGGAGAGAAGAAGGACCCGCCGATTTTTCCTTTTTGCTTGATATTGTTTGATGGCAAAACAATCATGACTGATACACATGAAAGAAGACCCTTCACAGCTAATAGAGAATTTTACATTTTAAGAATCTGTTCAGAATTGAATGAGTATGGCTATAGTTAAATGTGAACTCTTTCTGCAGCAGCAATGGCTGCCATCCATCTGACTGCTTAGACCTTTAGATTCAACTACAAACAATAAACTAAAACACAATCACCACATTTCTGGTCAAACCCTCAAGACAAGCTCTGTTTTACATCACAGAGCTTATTTTGAACATGTTTTATGTTCTAAAACTTTATTTACCTGAACAAACAGGGACAAACTGATGTTGTTCTTTCTCTCTTCCTTGAAGAATGACGTCACCTGACCACCTGGAACTACCTGTGTCTCTCACAGGTGGAGTCGCCCCCTTGTGGTGTAAAGTGGGATAGGTCTTTTCCTACTGCTCATTCAAAGACACAATAAGGCTCTTAAACATACAAGAAACATACATGATAAAACACACATGTGGGGCTGCCTCAGTGTTTAGGGGAGCCTTAACACTGAGGCTGACTCAGTGTTTAGGGGAGCCTTAACACTGACTGAGGCTGCCTCAGTGTTAAGGCTCCCCTAAACACTGAGGCTGCCTCAGTGTTAAGGCTCCCCTAAACACTGAGGCTGCCTCAGTGTTAAGGCTCCCCTAAACACTGAGGCAGCCTCAGTGTTAAGGCTCCCCTAAACACTGAGGCTGTACATGAAGCAGATCCAGCATGTAGTCTAGAGCAGTAGGCTACTTCTCAAACCTTTTCATGTCAAGGACCCCCACAATGATATGTAGGCTATTAGGCTGTGGACACCCATCTCAAAAACATTTTGTGCCAGAGATTTTTGAATGGCCAAAGTGTGTGTGTGTGTGTGTGTGTGTGTGTGTGTGTGTGTGTGTGTGTGTGTGTGTGTGTGTGTGTGTGTGTGTGTGTGTGTGTGTGTGTGTGTTAGGCTCTATATGGACACTTGTGTTACATATAAATATCCTTTGGTAGAACATATTATGGTTTTAGGATTCTATCAACATATTGTCCTTGTGTTAGTTAACCCTTTAAGACCCTCTAATGACTTCTAAATCCTAACAGTTTTATGAAAAAAAACTGTTTCTATATCATTGACGCTCAAAACATTTTCATGTCAAGGACCCCCAAAATGATATGTATTTGGCCGTGGACCCTCATTTCAACATATGTTGTTCCAGGGACCCCCAGAAGCACAGATCGGAGTTAAAAATGATCGCTTGCAAAAAAAAAAAGGGTTTGCACAAAATCCCACGATTTTTAAAAAATAGCCAAGTTCATAGCGCGGCACGAAGTGACGCGCTATGAGCTTGTCGATCTGCTATTTTTGAATAGCCAAAGTAATGTAAAAATAACACCCAGTGTGAAGTGGGCGGTGTGGTCATCACAGTGGTCATCATAGTGATGGAAGCTCACTTCCCAAAAAAAAAATTTTTTGGAAGTGCATAATCCTATTTATAGGTTATTAATGTCATCATGTGTCTCGCTAGCCAATCACAGTGCTGAATAGAGTCAGCCAATAGAGTCAGCCAATCACAGTACAGGAAAGTGGGCCAATCACAGTGCAGGAAACTAATACTAATGAGGTGTCCCAACCCCACTTATAGGGGCGGCTACACCGTCCAAAAATGACACAGATGCTTACCCGGCTTTAATGTGTTGAGGAGTCTGGGCCACGTTCACTGACTAGTTCTCTGTGGACTATGACATTCTGGGAAGATTGTAAAAGACAAATAATGCAAAACAAGAGGCTGAAATACTGTTCTATCTCAGCTCTCATAGACAGTCTGTCTATCTGGAGAAGACAATGTTTCATATCCTTCACTATTACATGTTTTTATCAACATGAACTTATTATTTATGCATAAACATGAATTAACATTATTCCATACTTCTGCTCTGACAACAGTTAATACTGTATTGACTTACTAGAAAGACACAATAAACTAAAACACAATCACCACATTTCTGGTAAAACCCTAAAGACAAGCTTTGTTTTACATCACAGAGCTTATTTTGAACATGTTCTAATACTTCATTTACCTGAACAAACAGGGACAAACTGATGTTGTTCTTTCTCTCTTCCTTGAAGAAAGATGTCACATGACCTCCTAAAACCACCTGATTTGCCCCCTTGTGGCGACATGTGGGATAGGGGTCTTTTCCTAAAATGTAAGTTCCTGCTCATTCCAAGACACACAAAGAAACATGCATAATAAAACACACATGTGACATTTGTGTTTTATTTCACATTAATGTCACATGTTTCTAAAACATAAGCCACACCCTCTGTTCTAGACTCACATCTCCAGTTGCTAAAAGACAGCTTGATGGACGCTCCATTATAGCAGTGGTTCTCAATCTGTTCAGGGTGGGACCCCCCAAAAGTATCCTATTTGTACTGGAGACCCCCCAAAATAATCATCTTTGTACTGGGGACTCCCCAAAATAATCATCTTTGTACTGGGGACCCCCCAAAATAATCATCTTTGAGCTGGGGACCCCCCACCCTGATAAGCTCTTGGAATTGTAGGAATTGAGGCATTACATTTAGTTTAACTCGGTTCCATAGTGAAAATAGCCAATCTACAGTTGTGAGGCGTTGTGAGCTTGTAGATCGGCTATTTTCAAAATTGTTGCCCGTAATATTTGACAATTTGGACAATGTTTAACCATTGTTGGTAGAATAGTTTGTTGATAAATGTTTACGCAGTAATGGTTTTATATCAAACCAAACACCTCAAGGAGAATGGAGATACAACAGTCCTTAACACAGAGCCATGCTTATTGTGGCGACACATTTGACCTAAAAACAGCATCAAAAAGTCATGGATTCTGGACACTTGAACTCTAGCATCCCTATTCTGAGGGGAACATTAGCCCGAAAATAGCAGATCTACAAGCTCACAACGGCTCGCAGCGTTGTGAGCTTGTAGATCTGCTATTTTCAGTAAAAAAAACAAAATGGGGGATTTAAGAGGTTAACTGAAAATGCACATTAACATGAATGCAACACAACACACAATGATAGTGTTGTATAAATCTATGAAATGTAGTGGAGGTTCTCTCTCATACTGTATAAGGAGTTCTTGGCCTGTAAAACACTGAAGACCTTTGTGCTAAACCATTCACACAACAATGTGTGTGTGTGTGTGTGTGTGTGTGTGTGTGTTTGTTTTATACCTTTTGATTCTTGCAAATGGTTTTCTTTATCTTGTTTTATTATGTACTGTAGCACTTTGAGGTTTGTTTCAAATGTAAAGTGCAATACAAATAAAATGTATTATTATGTACACACACGCACGCACACACGCACACACACACACACACACACACACACACACACACACACACACACACACACACACACACACACACACACACACACACACACACACACACACACACACACACACACACACACACACACACACACACACACACACACACAATATCCATCCTCTTCCTCCCTGGTAGGATACTGCAGGTGTAATGCAGGTAATCAGATTACTGCAGGTGTAATGCAGGTAATCAGATTACTGCAGGTGTAATGCAGGTAATCAGATTACTGCAGGTGTAATGCAGGTAATCAGATTACTGCAGGTGTAATGCAGGTAATCAGATTACTGCAGGTGTAATGCAGGTAATCAGCAGTGTTGCCTTTTCATGAAATGGAAAAATAATAACCTTTGTTCCGACGGATCCAACGTAGTTATTATACATGACCAATGAGCTGTGGCCATGTTGTCATGACAACACTATGAATATCAATACACAGGAACAACGACAGACTGTCAAGAATACATTTATTAAACTATTCATACTTCTACACATGATCATACAATAACATGTGAAGAATGAGAATAATATCACATTCATATTCAATGAAAACACAATCATGGAATGAGTGAGGAAACAATGATGTAATAATGAATCAATGAATAAACAATGATTGATTTGAGTTCATTAACACATTTAGTAGATGTTTGAATCCAGAGTGATTGTCCATGCAAGTCCATGCACTCTGAAAATAACCGATCTACAAGCTCACAACGCGTCACAGGCTCGTTGTGAGCTTGTAGATCGGCTATTTTTGGCACCAGCCAAGTATAAATCAGGCATTACGACGTCATCATGGCCCTCAAAAATACATTTTAGTCGACTAAAACTAGACTAAAACTAAAACATTTCAGAATGACTAAAATATGACTATAATTTGCTGTCAAAATGAACACTGCTCACAATGTGTCACTTTGTGATGTAGATCTTAGCTAGTAGATAGCTTGTAGATCTGCTATTTTCACCAAAGAGATCTGGTGTAGAGGTGGGAAAAAGCAGGGGACCAATTACAGAACCCTGGGGGACCCCAGTCAATAAAGTGTATGGGGTTCAAGTGGTTAAAGTATAAAGGTTTATATATACAAGAAACAATATTATTACTGTCATAATTACATGATCAAATATACAGTTTTTCTCGGTTCATGTGTAAAAATATCAAAAATAAAATATTACATAAAATTGGAGTTTGTATCAAAAGAGACACAATATGACACTGATATTTACATCATCATCATCATCAACATCAGTGTTGATGGACAGTATTTATGATACATATTTATAAATGTATGGAGTGGAGGTTTGTTCACTTCTATCTAATCTAATCTAAGATCTAAAGCTCCCTGTGGTGATGACTCATTTTATACCATAGAGTTTGACATTAATATGGATTTGACCAGGGACCCCCATTTGAACATATTTGTGGCAGGGACCCCCATTTGAACACATTTGTGTCAGGGACCCCCATTTAAAAATATTTGTGCCAGGGACCCCCATTTGAACATATCTGTGCCAGGGACCCCCATTTGAACATATTTGTGCCAGGGACCCCCATTTGAACATGTTTGTGTCCAAAAATCTGACTTTAAAAAAAAATAGCAGATCTACAAGCTCACAACATGTCATGATGCGACACGTTGTGAGCTTGTAGATCTGTTACTTTCAAATATAATATAGCCTATACAGAGGTTAACGTGTTTAAACTGATTTAGAGATGACTGGTTCTCAAAGTAGGGTCCAGGGGCCCCCGGGGGTCCTTGAGGGGCTTCCAGGGGGTCCTTAAGGGGGTTCCAGGGGGTCCTTGAGGGGGTTCCAGGGGGTCCTAATCTAAATTATTAAATATACATTAATAGCATCAAACTCAGTGTAACCACTTTATCCATGTATTACTTTGGTATTGGAAAAAAGCAGATCTACAAGCTCATAATGTGTCATAATGTGATGTGTTGTGAGCTTGTAAATCTGCTATTTTAGGAAACATGTTTTATTATTTTATATCATTTGTAACATTTTTAACACAAATTTGTCTTATGGGGGTCAGGGGGCAAAGGTCAAAATCTACAGGAGCTTTAATGTGTGACTGTCACTGTGCTCCTTATTACATCATCATGATGATGTCACCGTGATGTCATGATGAGTCACTCATGCCCAAATATGGAGTCCATGACGTCAGACTCAGCTAGTCTCAAAGCAATCTGGGAACCCATCGCCAAATGAAAAGGAAAAACAGCGCCCTCTGCTGTTTTTACTATCTCAGTTGGCTCTGGGAGGAAGTCGACGTAGCACACGTGCGCAAGGAAACCGGGGTTTTGGTCTGCCTTCAGCATTTCACTTCCGGTGGTGCGACTATGTTTTCCTTCCCACTAACAATATTTCTACACAGAACTTCTTCCAGAGAACATGGATCGTTTTGGTTATAAGCCCACTTGTTTCTATGATGAAAGAGCAAGTTAAAATGTGAATATCTTTCCGTGGTTTTGTCTGCTCCGAGGACGCTATTGTTAAATTAGTTTCGGTTTGTTTCGAGTGGGGAAGGATCGGCGGACACGTAAATCCCGCCCACTACATTTGATTGCTGATCTGAAGGCACGACCACTTGTAGGCCAGTGCGTACGCGATATGACGAACCCCGCCGACAGATTCAAACGCAGAGCAGAATCTGTTCTTGAGAGATTAGTCTCAAAGTATCCTGGCAACAGTGGTAACCATGACAACCTGCACTCACTCAAACATGTTGAGTAACCATGGTGACCTGATGTCATCCTCACATAGAGACTCTATCTCTGCTCACACAGACACACTGAGGAGGAGGGGTTTAACCAGAACCCAGCATAGAGAGGTTCAGAGAATGTGTTCTGGAAGGTGTACAGGTGTATCAGTGAGTCAGAGGACCCTTTATAAAAGGACAGAGTCCCAACAGACCAGTCCAGATGCACTGCTACTCTGTTGGAGCCAGAGGAACTGACAGGGAGGAGAGTGTCCTTACTATTATGTCTGACAGTGTAACGGTTACCATGACGACCATCACTACAGTCCAGACTCCAGGACTTGTCATTGTATCCAAGCCCACAGTCAACACCACTATCTTTCCTGCTGATCCCTATGTAAGTCACTGCTATAGAAACCAATCCACTCCACTCTACCTCCCAGTAACAGCGTCCAGTCAGACCCTCTGTACACAAAACCTGCCAGTCTCCATCAAACCTGTCAGGATGTTCAGGATATGATTGATCCTTATATCCCCGTGTCACCTTTCTGTTGTTCTCAGACAGAGAGAGGAGTCTGTGTGCTGTGTTTGTGTCCAGTGTGAGAGGATGGAAATCTGATGAGAAAAACAACACAGTAAACATTAAATACTTGACTGACTGACTGACTGACTGACTGACTGCTGACTATGAGATTCAATTCAAAAAGGTCTCGGAGGTAGTTTGTGGTATTACCTGTGTAGGCCCCATGAAGAGAAGATGCATTCGCCATCTATTTTGAATAAGGGGTGTCATGTTTTGCAATTAATTAAACTTACATAGACTATTTCTTTTATTAAGGTTTTGTGATTTCTACTTAAAATAAAGTATAGTTTTGGACCATGACGGAGGCGCGCCGACTCAGCAGACCTTGAGGCCAAGGAGTCGCGCCGCCCGCGACGACCGGCCGATGGTCTGCTAGTCGACTAAGCGCCGTCCGAGTTATGTACCGATAGGCACAGAATCGTAAATAATATTGGTGGGGGCTGCGTTTGCCCCACTGACTGTGTAATTAAACTTACATAGACTATTTCTGTTTTTAAGGGTTTGTGATTTCTATTTGACTGTGCAGGGCAGAGGCGTCAAATCTCTGAGTTATGGTAACCGCATACCCTCGGATTTAAAATCATTTCCACTATTTCTTAATTCCATTTAAAGATGTGTTTACACTATATTTTATAACTAAGGGATAGGTGCTAAAAGGTTACAGGCTTGGAACCCAGTTAGCATATCCACAGTTCTGATGTTCACACCTCCATTTTGGAAGACAATGAGCTCCCTGTTGATGGCCCAATTGCTGATGGCTCTTGGTATCGATGTGTCTTCATTAATATTCTCACTAACTCAACAATGAGATCTCCCACTCAACTCTGTGGTTTGATGTAGGTGATCAACTCCATTGTTTAGTTTAGTGAGAATGTATGAAGGGTTTCAGTTCTGTTGGGCAGTTTAAAAGTTTAAACCCCCTGGATATTTTGTGCTAAGTCTTGCAATCCATTATTTTTCATGGAATCTTCTCTGTCCAATTGTCCAGCGGTCATTGTATTCCAGACCGTATACCTTTATAGCCTCAATTCCATGTGTCATAAAGTGTTGAACAATTAACAAATGGGTATCCTTTTCATTATTAATGGTATATTTATGTTGGCTTATTCTAATTGCTATGGAGCTGCTCGTCTCTCCTACATACTGTAATCCACACACTTGGCAAGTAATCAGATAAACACAATTTCTGGTGTTGTATGTGATGTTCTGTCTTAGGCTAATTATATTTTTGTTTGTCCTGTTTTTAACAGTTTGTTTCGGGCTAAAGTAGTTAGGCCTTGTCCTTGTTATCTGGTTCCGTGGTTTCAATTTGCTGTGGACCAAGTAGTCTTTTAGGTTTTTGTTTTTCCTGTAGGCCGAAATTATGTTAAAATTCTGTAAGAGGTCCCCTCCCCTGTTTTCAAAATTTCTTTTGATGGCTCTGTTTGCCAATAAACTTTGGCTGGAAAATGTGGTTACTAATGCTAGTGTGGGTTTCTCATTTCTTATTTTCACTTCCTGGAACGTGTTGTATGCTTTCCTGAGAAATGTTCTTGTATATCCACGTTTCCTTAATGCTGTGAACAGAGTCTTGTAAGCATTTTCAAAGTCTGCTGCTTGTGTGCAGATTCTCTTGAATCGTAGAAGTTGTGACTTGACTATTCCTGCGAAACAATGGGTTGGGTGGAAGGAAGTTTTGTGGAGCAATGCATGTGTATCAGTCTCCTTAAAAAATACCCTTAAATCCAGTTTGCCGGTGGTATTGAAGTCTTTCCCTTTGAAGACCGTAACATCCAAGAAGTCAATTTGTTTTTGTTAGTGACATATTTCACTGTTATTGAGGCATGATGTGTGTTTAAGACTTGTATAAATTGCTCAAATTCCTCTGTGGAGTGTTCAAATACTCCAAAAACATCATCTAGAAACCTAAAATAATGTGTGGGTTTGAATCTGCACTTTTTGAGTGCTGTTTCTTCCCACAAAGCTAAATAAATGTTTGCATAAGATGGTGCAAATTTCTTTCACATGGCTGTTCCAATGATCTGAAGGAAAGTTCTCCCATCAAATGTGAAATCGTTTTTGGTCAAATTTAATTCTAGCAATTTCAATAGTTCTGCGTCTGGTCTTTGTCTGTCAGGATACTTTTTAAAGATATCTCTGATTGCCTTCAACCCTGCTACTGTGTTTATATTGGTGTACAAACTGTCAACATCTATTGAGGACAAAACGGCACCCTGAGGCACTGTGATGTTTTTTATTTTGTCAATAAAGTCATATGTATCCTATATATAGCTTGGATGTTTTACAGATAGTGGGTTTAAGTAGAATTCAATAAATTCTGCTGTGGCATATGTTTCTGAGTTACAATCCGATTCGATTGGGCGAGCAGGTGGAATTTCATAAGGAAAAGTCCAGGTACTCGGGTCCTTGTGGATTTTGGGTAAAAGATATAGAATTCTGGCTCTTGGGGAATTTTCGCCCCGTAGGTATTTCTCTTGTTATTGGTCTATAAACTTTTTCTCTCTTAATTCGGTGATGATTTCCCCCACTTCTATTGCTGTTTGTTCAAAAATGGGTGCCTCCAATTCCACATAGTGATTTGAGTTATTCAACTGTCTTAAACCCATACTGCACTGATGAGAAAAACAACACAGTAAACATTAAATACTTGACTGACTGACTGACTGACTGACTGACTGACTCACTCACACACTCACACACACTCTCTCACACACACACACACACACACACACACACCTAAGATATGAGATCAAGTTCTTTGCACTCAAAATAATTAAAAAGTATCGTCGCTGTCGGCTGGAAACCTTGTATGTCCAAAACATTTAATTTATTTTCGTAATATCATTTTAAAAACATTAAAATAGTGAAAATAGACGATCTACAAGCTCACAACGTGTCAGAGATACAAGGTTTCTGCCCGACGACAACACAGTAAAATGTGAGTCAGAATGTCTTAAAGCCTCCAGGTGAGAAGTGACTTTCTGTGAGAAAATGTTTTTCAAATGTATAAATTGTATAAAAATCATTTGAAAATAGCAGATCTACAAGTTCACAATGCGTTGCATGGAGACACATTGTGAGCTTATAGATCGACTATTTTCAAATGGACAAAATGTATATAGGGCTGTTAATGTAGTTAATATGTTTTGTAAGAATAATCAAAATCCTCCAAGTAACTAGAAAATAAAGTTTTCAAATAATTGTAGTGGAGTAAAAGTACAATATGCCTTTGAAATGTAGTGGAGTAGAAATAAAAGTACTGCAAAAAGGAAATACTCCAGTAAAGAAAAAATACCTCAAAATGTTATTTAAGTACAGTACTTGAGTAAATGTACTTAGTTACTTTACACCTCTGAAAATACACACATCTGTTACATCAACGGTTCCTAAAATTTTAAGGCTGCGACCCCCCAAAATAATCATATTTGAACTGGGGACCCCCAAAATAAAAATAATTGAACTGGGGACCCCCCAAAATAATCATATTTGAACTGGGGACCCCCAAAATAAAAATACTTGAACTGGGGACCCCTCAAAATAATCATATTTGAACTGGGGACCCCCCCAAAATAATCATATTTGAACTGGGGACCCCCAAAATAATCATACTTGAACTGGGGACCCCTAAAAAAATCATATTTGAACTGGGGACCCCCTAAAATAATCATATTTGAACTGGGGACCCCCCAAAATAATCATACTTGAACTGGGGACCCCCAAAATAATCATATTTGAACTGGGGACCCCCCACTCTGACAAGCACTTGTCAGGGTGGGGTAGTTGTAGGAGTTGAGGCATTACTTTTAGTTTGACTCGGTTCCACAAATAAATATTGTGAAAATAGCCGATCTACAAGGCGTTGTGAGCTTGTAGATATATTTTATAGTATATTTATAGCCGATCTACCACTTATAGATCGGCTATTTTGTAGATCGGCTATTTTCACAATATTTGCCTCTTTTTTTTGCGTAATATTTGACAATTTGGCCAATTTGGTATTAAAAAGGTCTTAAAAGTCCTTAAATTGTAACATTATAAATGTGCAGATACCCTGTATACACTTATACTGTATGTTGGTTTGTTTACTGATGAGTGAGAAAACAATGTTACACATTAAGATAATCATCTGGGGACCCCCCACAATAATTTGGGGACCCCCCTGGGTCCCAGTTTGGAAACCACTGTGTTACATAAAAAACATTCAGCATCTATAAGTTAGCAACACCTCACGCCATGTGTGAAGCGTTGCTAACTTGTAGATCGGCTATTTTTGTTATTTTTGAAATATGGAGGAATTACAAGCTGATTTACAAGCTCACAACGTGTCACGATGCAAGGCGTTGTGAGCTTGTAGATCTCCTATTTATTATGTTTTTCTGTACAGTTTCTGTACTGTACAGTTTTTCTGTACTGCAGTATTTACATCTACAAGCCGATCTACAAGCTCACAATCTGTCACAATGCAACTTGTTGGTAATTGATAGATCGGATAGTTTTGTATTAGAAAAATTGCCGATCTACTAGCTCACAACGATTGCATATCGGCGATATGTATCGGCAATTTAATTAATTCATGAATTAAAAATTACACAATATGAGGTGTAGATTAGCTATTTTTTAACTATGAATCATCTTCAAGCTCACAACGCGTTATAATGTGACACGTTGTGTGCTTCTGGTATTTTTCAAATATAGCCGAAATACAAATTCAGAAACCGTCACAATGTTACCCATTTTGAGCTTGTAGATCGGCTATTTTACCTTATTTTCTAATATAGCCGATCTAAAAGCTCACAACACATCATGATGTGACTTATGGTGAGCTTGTAGATAGGCTATTTTTATTTATATCAATTATTGATAATCTACAATCCAATCTGCAAGCTCACAACCTGTCACAATGTGACCAGTTGTGAGCTTGTAGATCCACTGTTTTAGAAAAAGTAAAAGTCCATATAAAAGTTCATCACACGTTAAACAACATATTGTGAGTTTATGTTTGAAATACAACTGATCTACAAGCTCACAACCTGTCACAGTGTAACTCATGAGTTTGTAGATCTGCTACTTTTGAGTTTTAAACAAAGCCAAACTATACAAGCTCACAACGTGTCGCAATGTGATCCTTGTGAGCTTGTAGATCGGCTATCTTTGTTATGTTTGATATATTGAGGTCTGAGGAAGATCCAGCAGGCTTTAAACATCACATTCATGATGGTAATAAACCATTTAACTTATGGATCATAATTATTCCAGTGCAGAGGTCTGCTCTGCATCTGGCTTTTTAAATTACTTTGGATGAGCGTGATCTTCTACTTGTTGATGTTTGAAATAACTCACTACCTGTCACATTGCAACATGGTGTGAGCTTGTAGATCGGCTGTTTTTTAAATATAGCCAAAACTCATAGCGCATCATAATGCGAGGCTTTGCAAGCTTGTAGATCTGCTATTTCTTGTAATATAGCCGATGTAAAGGCTCACAACGCAACATGATGTGAGCTTGTAGATCGTCTCACAAGTTGTTGATCAGCAATTTGTATTTATTTGTAATAGTCTATCTAAAAGCTCACCACACGTCATGATCAGGGTTTCCGTTAGCCGGTATTTACCAATTAAATGTAATATTTAATTGGCCGTTCATTATAAAGATCACAGGCTACCGTGGCCGATTGGAAAAATGCTGTTATTAGACTATTTTATGTCTGTCTGTCTGCAATGGATAAAGTGGTGAAAGTTGGTGACACACATACATTGCAGGCAAGTAATGAACCTTCCTTGTACCATCATTCATGATGACATAATTAACATTAACAAAACAAAACAAAAGCTGTAGGTTTACACTATACCACTACACTATACTTTATATTATCTTAACATTCTTATATTATACCATTATATACGGCATACACATTATTGTTGTACTATATTATATTACCATATACTATCCTACACTATTATATTTGCTACTATTGTTATTGTTACTACTTGTATCTCTTTCTGTCTCTCCTCTGTCTCTCCCTCTCTCTCTCTTCTTTCCCCCGACACGGTCGAGGCAGAAGGCCGCCACCCTAGAGCCTAGAGTCTGCCTGACGTTTCTTCCAGTTAAGCCTTGTCTTGAGACAACTTGATTTGACACTTTAATAAAATTGAATTGAATTGAATTGAATTGAATTGAATAGGTTTTGCATATTAAGGTTGAATGAGATGTAGGGCCCAAAACATATATTAATGTGTTTATACTGTGTGACGTAGTCACGCAAGCTGTTCATAACGCCCACTTTATTCAGTTATTTTTTGGAAAGCGACACCTCTGCATGATAGAGTAGATAGATATTACTAGCCCACTTCATTCTTTGGCCGGTAAAATATAATCCTGTCGGTCAAGGTGGCCGGCCCAAAAAAGTGCCTTGTGGAAACCCTGGTCATGATGCAATGTATTGTGAGTTCGTAGATTGGCTCTTTTTATGTTTGAAATACAGCTGATCTACAAGCTTACAACCTGTCTCAATGTGAATCGTTGTGAATTGTTAGATAGGCAAATTTTGTTTCAAATATAGCTGAACTACAAGCTCACAATGTGTCGAAATGTGACATGTGAGCTTGTAGATCGGCTTTATTCTAAATATTGCAGATCTACAAGCACACAATGTGAGGCATTGTGAGGCGTTGTGAGGCATTGGGTTTCATTCACTAAGCTCAGGTCCTCACATATTTTGTACTTATGTGCATATACGTGACTTCCCACGTTCAGTATTCATTCATCTTTTATTGACCGTGAATGTGGGCGGACACTCAAACTCACGTCTGCTCAGGAACAGACTTATATGCCTTAAACCATTCGTATATGTTATTAGAATGCCTTATTCTTCATGAAAAATCTATGTCAATAGTGCCAAACCTCAAATGATGTTTTATGTGCCCAAAATGTGTCAACACATTAAAAAAACATATGTCAAAGATCTAATGCTTGGATGCATATGGTAGACATGCAAATTCAACCGAGTATTTATTTTCAGTTGACACATTTAGAGCTGAATTATTAGGTCCTTTTGGATGTTTTCCATTCCTGCAAATGTGGCCACAGTTTCACATATTGGACTTTCATGCCAACAACATATGTTGCGCTATTAATTTATAATATTGACCACATCACATCATGTTATGTCTTATCATCTGATGAGGATACAGTATGGATGAAATCCATAATATCCATTCACCATTCTGACGTAGGACAGGATATGTTGTTAATCCTAAGGACAGGTTTATCCTCAATAATCAATAAAGCGTGATCTGGTCCATAATCGGATCTCGGTGTTCCTGGATTCCAGCGTCAAAATGTTACCTCAGTCAAATGTGAGCATTATTTAATAGAAAAGGCTTCTATAATATCCTTTCCACGTTTTATTAACCTATTATTTGGTGGTGGGGTTAAACTTTATAACTTCTTATTCTCATTATGAGAGCAATACTTTATTAACGTTCAGCTGATCCATCGTGCGATCGAGGGACTCACTTCCAGACAGAACAGATGTACAAGTTGGCAATGCGGTGCGACTTGACGCGTTGTAATTTGGCAGATCTGTTTTTTTTTCTTCACGTGGGTTATTTCTGGTTGCCTTTTATGGTGTTAAATGGGGCGTGGAACAATACAAAGGATCTACACGGGAGCACACTAGTGACTTTAGAACACAAATGAGATACACCTGTGATACGCACAAATCAGGGCTCTGAACCCTCTTTCATGAATCACACGTCAGAATTGACTTATCCCAATATACATATGTTATTTATGACCAGGATATACACCTTATTTATGACCAGGATATACATGTTATTTATGACCAGGATATACACCTTATTTATGACCAGGATATACACCTTATTTATGACCAGGATATACACCTTATTTATGACCAGGATATACACCTTATTTATGACCAGGTTAGTGAATGAGGCCCATTGTTTCTGTCAACCCAAATGACAACTTTTGTTTTATTCAAAATAAATAAAAATATTCATGTTGCTATATACATAGAAACATGTAAAATGACACAGATGCTTTCCCGGTTTTAAAGGTATAACAACGTATAGGCTTTCCAGGTCTTAATGGGTTAAGCTCTACTGAAGAGTTTTCAGGACAGTATGTGGGGAGGGGGCAACCCACTATAAAACAGTGTATAAAATGTTAATGTGTGATATTGACACAGACAGACAGATACTCACATTTTGTAATGAGTTGAGGTTTAAGACAATCTTCTCCTCCATGTTTCACTCTGTAGGAAATAGAACAACAATGCATCAATGTCTAACTGTCTAACACAACGTCTCCACTACCTGACACTACAGTGTTTCTCCTATCATTATCTTGGCCCTGCAGCCCATCCAGACATACTCACTGCTGCCCAGTTTGGATCTCATCACCTCCTCAGACTCCACCTTAACCCCTAACACTCCACTCTCCTTTATCCCTTCTTAATGCAAGTTTACTATGCAGATATATCTTGTTCTTAATGCAAGTTTACTATGCAGATATGTCTTGTTCTTAATGCAAGTTTACTATGCAGATATATCTTGTTCTTAATGCAAGTTTACTATACAGATATATCTTGTTCTTAATGCAAGTTTACTATGCAGATATATCTTGTTCTTAATGCAAGTTTACTATGCAGATATATCTTGTTCTTAATGCAAGTTTACTATGCAGATATATATTAACATTGACTGCATTTTTGCAGTTTCATGCCAGGGTTTTTACATTGAAAAGAAAAAAGTACTCAGGAGCTGAGATACAGAATTTTTAAGTTTTAAGTTAACAAGGAAGTGGATAGGAGTCTAGATCTTCGAAAAATCATATCTCCTTGGTCTTTGGGTCAAATTTAAAAAAAAAATATATATATATATTATTATTTTTTTATTATTTTTTTTTTTTCTTAAAAACGAGTTAACTCGATCTTGGCAATCAAGTGATGGATTTTAAAAACGAGTAAAAACGAGTTAACTCGTTCTTGGTAATCAATTTGTTAATGCAAGTTTACTATGGAGATATATCTTGTTCTTAATATCTTGGATATGTCTTGTTATTTCTCAACCACTAATGTACAGAATGTTATTTAGATAGCATGTTGTTTAGACATCTGAAAATATCCTGATAGATGCTGTGTTGACTCTGGACTTGATAAAACACAGTGGACCAACACCAGATGACATGATGGCACCCAAAATCATCACTGACAGTGAAAACTTCACACTGGAGTCAACACAGCATCTACCAGGAGATTTTAGAGGACTATGCAGAGTGAATAAATTAACATACTTTTCAGATGGTCCACATTTCTGTATAATATATCCTTTTTTTATGCGCAATGAATCTAGAATATATGAAAGTTTCACTTTTTGAATTATATTACGGAAGAAAATTAACTTTTTGAAAAGGATCTGTATATATATAACCTTATTTGCTTGTTGGTTAAAGTATTAACTAAATATGCATACATATTTGCATCTATTTATGACTTTGTGTAAGGATAAGGATAATTCCTTTTAACAGGACGTTCATGAAAGTCCTTGCGGGCTTGTTTCCAATGAGGGCCTGTGAGCAATTAGGGGTTAAGAGTCTTGCTCAGGGACAAATTTCATTTCATCGACACATATGCTGGCGTGGCCTGGAATCGTACCTGGGGCAACCAGGGCCTCTGGCTCCCTAGGCGGGCTCACTAACCACTCAGCTATGGCCGCCCCCGTGTCAGAGTGAATACATTGTTAAGAGACACACATGAGGGAAACACTGTACATTCACTGTACTATCCAACATGGACACAGTCCAAGTCTACTCACATGCAGTTCTCCAGAACTGAATCATTCACCATGTTGAGGCTCAGGTCCAACTCTCTTAGGGAGGGATGAGAGTTTACAGCTGAGGCCAGAACTTCACAGCATCTCTCTGTCAAGTAGCAGTGAGTCAGTCTGAATGAAGAATGAAACACCAGATAAAAAAATAATAATAAATAAAACACGTTACAATATACATTATTCCTGGATTGAGAACCTGGACCTGGCCGTGATGGACTGTCAGGATTTTGGACTAGTGACCCAAGAGGTGGAAAGGAAAAAAAGAAAGAAAGAAAGAAAACATACAAAAATACAACAAGAATACAAGAAAGAAAATAAAGACAGATTCTTAAGATAAAGTTCAGCTCACTTGTCCCACTATAATTAAGGCATTTGTAGATTTTAATACAAGGCTGTTACTACCATCAAACACTCATTGCAAGATCATCTGCAAATTGCTACAAATGAACAAGGCTATCCTAATGTTTCTCACAAATGTAATTTTAAATGTTGAGGATGTTCCTGCTCTCTGTGTCTCATAGGTCTTTGTCAGGTCTTGCTTGAGTTATTTGATCCTTTTTAAACTTTAGACCAAATAATAAACTATATCAATGAGAAGTTCATCAACCCTAAATGTTTTCTCCATCACAATGGTGAGTATTAGCAATTCAGATCTACAGAGTTCAGAAAGATGTTTCATAGGAAGGATAAAAAAGACCACATGCTCATAGGGAGGACATCGAGATCACCTTTGTACCTGCACAACTTTTTAAGGGTGGTCATCTAGTGAAATCCCTATTACTGCAATGGACGCTTGCAGCCATTAATATCAATATAAATAATCAAAACTAGAAGATGATGAAGATCTGACGAAATACATCCAACAATGATAGTGTAATTTTGTATCTCAGCATGGAAGGACATGGAGGTAGGCTTGGGTTCCCATGATATCAATCTTATTAATACATTCTCACCACAACATTCATATTATATTCACATAATACAGTACATAATAACAAATAATTTATCAAAATAAATAGGGTGAATTAATCTTACTTTAGAATCTCCAGTCTACAGTGAACACTCTTCAGTCCAGCTAAGAGCAGATCCAGTAGTCCTGAGTCGTGCAGGTTGTTTTCGCTGAGGTCCAATTCTCTCAAATGAGAAGGATTAGAGCTGAGAGCTGAAGCCACAACTTCAACCTCTGTCTGTCTGAGGTTACAGCCAACAAGTCTGTAAATACAGATTAAATAAGAGACTATCAAAACAAATTATACCTAGTTCACTGTCATGGAAGTTAACTAAGAGATCTCCTACTGTATCTAGTTATACAGACATAAACAGTTTAAGTATGATCAGAGAACAGGGAAGTGAACAACGGATGAAAAGTTAATGTAATGTAAGTAAATCTGAGAAACCAAGCTCACTGTTTAAAAAGCCATCCTCTGTACACCCCTTCACTAATGGTATGGTCCATTTCTCACATGGTATGGTCTGTTTTCATGGTAGAATAACTCATAAAGAGGACACATATGAATAGTTTGAGGACTTGAGTTCTCCTGTTGTTCTGTGTGTACTAAGGTTGGGCGGTTGGGTTCAAATATAGCCAAATTAATGTAAATCACAATACAAAGCGTGCGTGAAATGTTAATCAATTTGGGCCATTCTAATAATAATTGATGATGATGATGATGAAGGCACGCTCTTGTTGCGCTTATTTCCGACGAGTCTAGGCTACAAAACTCAGCCCCCTCCCCGGTAGGTAGGTAGGTAGGTAGGTAGGTAGGCTACTGAATGGAGCGGAGGGAAAATTGGGCTTTGCCTAGGGCCCATTCTGAACCCTGAGTGTCAGTGGAATAAGATGTTCAGAAACCATATTGGAATTTGTATATTCATTTTCTTTCTGAGATACTTTTATATCCAGCGCAAGTTGAGCCGGTCTGAACAAAGCACACTACTGACTGACCAGCTCCCCTTAAAGTTTAAACCATAACATGACTCTTAGTATGGATCTTCAGCCAAATAATTGTGATTGAAAACGTAGGCCTGCATTCTCCATGTTCTCACCTCAAAGTAAACACTAGATTATTGATTTAAAAAAACGTATCACAGAGGCAGCGGGCAGCAGCCCACGAGGTAACATGGGCGATTCACATCCAGGTGTTTATATTGGATGTGATTTCTCCATCACAACGCTTTCCCATCAAACAAAGTCATCCAAACTTTGATCTTTTTGCAAACCGACAGTGTGTGTCTGTAGCTTGAGTAGCTAGATTCACTCACTGCACTGGGAAGTGAACGATGCCAGCTGCAGGTGACCAGCACTGTGCAGATCAGAGGGACAGGCCCCGATAATCACCCTTGCCTTAGAAATACTTAACTGGCATTTAATGATATAAATGTGTTCACATATCAGTGCAACCAGCACCACAAACAGCTACGTGACCAAGTTTAACCCCTTAATGAAGAGACTAGAGTGTTTACTTTGAGATGAGAGCTTTTCGGACAGGCGCTAACCTCTCTCTCTCTCCCTCTCTATGTCTCTCTACGGCTTTGAGAGACAGGGAGAGAGAGAGAGACGGAGAGCGACAAAGACAAACAGAGTGAATAATCTACATTTCAAGTTGTACAATTGGATTATTAGCGGATGATAACAACTGGCATTAATATTTAAGGAATTAATAATCAGACATTGAAGATTACAGAGAGAGTTTGAATGACAGAATGACGTGGTATAAGACCACCAGGTATCAGTGCACATGTTATAAAGCATTTTAACCGTCCGACCAGCGCATTCCCAGTGGGTGCTCACTGTCTCCCGTGGGTGCCCGAGCCCTAGGTGATTGGCCCCTGCTTATTTTGCTTGTTAAAAGCATCATTTTATTAAGACATTACAGCAATATGGGAAAATATATACCTCAATTACACATATATTAAATACAATAACCAAATATTATTTTGAAAACGATTAGTAGGGGCAGCCACTTTTACTTCTAACAGAGTATTTCTACATTGCAGTATTGATACTTTTACTTACGTAAGTAAAACATTTGAGTACTTTTTACACCACTGTAAAAGAATATCCTATGGAAGTGATATGTTTTACTATTCTTTGTTGTCTAAACACGTTTTGGTCAGTGAGAGAGTGAGACAGGTGCATGTCAGTGAGAGAGTGAGACAGGTGCATGTCAGTGAGAGAGTGAGACAGGTTAATGGCAGTGAGAGAGTGAGACAGGTGCATGTCAGTGAGAGAGTGAGACAGGTGCTTGGCAGTGAGAGTGTGAGACAGGTGCATGTCAGTGAGAGAGTGAGACAGGTGCATGGCAGTGAGAGAGTGAGACAGGTTTATGGCAGTGAGAGAGTGAGACAGGTGCATGGCAGTGAGAGAGTGAGACAGGTGCATGGCAGTGAGAGAGTGAGACAGGTGCATTGCAGTGAGAGAGTGAGACAGGTGCATGGCAGTGAGAGAGTGAGACAGGTGCATGGCTGAGATGATGAAGATCTGACGAAATACATCCAACAATGATAGTGTAATTTTGTATCTCAGCATGGAAGGACATGGAGGTAGGCTTGGGTTCCCATGATATCAATCTTATTAATACATTCTCACCACAACATTCATATTATATTCACATAATACAGTACATAATAACAAATAATTTATCAAAATAAATAGGGTGAATTAATCTTACTTTAGAATCTCCAGTCTACAGTGAACACTCTTCAGTCCAGCTAAGAGCAGATCCAGTAGTCCTGAGTCGTGCAGGTTGTTTTCGCTGAGGTCCAATTCTCTCAAATGAGAAGGATTAGAGCTGAGAGCTGAAGCCACAACTTCAACCTCTGTCTGTCTGAGGTTACAGCCAACAAGTCTGTAAATACAGATTAAATAAGAGACTATCAAAACAAATTATACCTAGTTCACTGTCATGGAAGTTAACTAAGAGATCTCCTACTGTATCTAGTTATACAGACATAAACAGTTTAAGTATGATCAGAGAACAGGGAAGTGAACAACGGATGAAAAGTTAATGTAATGTAAGTAAATCTGAGAAACCAAGCTCACTGTTTAAAAAGCCATCCTCTGTACACCCCTTCACTAATGGTATGGTCCATTTCTCACATGGTATGGTCTGTTTTCATGGTAGAATAACTCATAAAGAGGACACATATGAATAGTTTGAGGACTTGAGTTCTCCTGTTGTTCTGTGTGTACTAAGGTTGGGCGGTTGGGTTCAAATATAGCCAAATTAATGTAAATCACAATACAAAGCGTGCGTGAAATGTTAATCAATTTGGGCCATTCTAATAATAATTGATGATGATGATGATGAAGGCACGCTCTTGTTGCGCTTATTTCCGACGAGTCTAGGCTACAAAACTCAGCCCCCTCCCCGGTAGGTAGGTAGGTAGGTAGGTAGGTAGGCTACTGAATGGAGCGGAGGGAAAATTGGGCTTTGCCTAGGGCCCATTCTGAACCCTGAGTGTCAGTGGAATAAGATGTTCAGAAACCATATTGGAATTTGTATATTCATTTTCTTTCTGAGATACTTTTATATCCAGCGCAAGTTGAGCCGGTCTGAACAAAGCACACTACTGACTGACCAGCTCCCCTTAAAGTTTAAACCATAACATGACTCTTAGTATGGATCTTCAGCCAAATAATTGTGATTGAAAACGTAGGCCTGCATTCTCCATGTTCTCACCTCAAAGTAAACACTAGATTATTGATTTAAAAAAACGTATCACAGAGGCAGCGGGCAGCAGCCCACGAGGTAACATGGGCGATTCACATCCAGGTGTTTATATTGGATGTGATTTCTCCATCACAACGCTTTCCCATCAAACAAAGTCATCCAAACTTTGATCTTTTTGCAAACCGACAGTGTGTGTCTGTAGCTTGAGTAGCTAGATTCACTCACTGCACTGGGAAGTGAACGATGCCAGCTGCAGGTGACCAGCACTGTGCAGATCAGAGGGACAGGCCCCGATAATCACCCTTGCCTTAGAAATACTTAACTGGCATTTAATGATATAAATGTGTTCACATATCAGTGCAACCAGCACCACAAACAGCTACGTGACCAAGTTTAACCCCTTAATGAAGAGACTAGAGTGTTTACTTTGAGATGAGAGCTTTTCGGACAGGCGCTAACCTCTCTCTCTCTCCCTCTCTATGTCTCTCTACGGCTTTGAGAGACAGGGAGAGAGAGAGAGACGGAGAGCGACAAAGACAAACAGAGTGAATAATCTACATTTCAAGTTGTACAATTGGATTATTAGCGGATGATAACAACTGGCATTAATATTTAAGGAATTAATAATCAGACATTGAAGATTACAGAGAGAGTTTGAATGACAGAATGACGTGGTATAAGACCACCAGGTATCAGTGCACATGTTATAAAGCATTTTAACCGTCCGACCAGCGCATTCCCAGTGGGTGCTCACTGTCTCCCGTGGGTGCCCGAGCCCTAGGTGATTGGCCCCTGCTTATTTTGCTTGTTAAAAGCATCATTTTATTAAGACATTACAGCAATATGGGAAAATATATACCTCAATTACACATATATTAAATACAATAACCAAATATTATTTTGAAAACGATTAGTAGGGGCAGCCACTTTTACTTCTAACAGAGTATTTCTACATTGCAGTATTGATACTTTTACTTACGTAAGTAAAACATTTGAGTACTTTTTACACCACTGTAAAAGAATATCCTATGGAAGTGATATGTTTTACTATTCTTTGTTGTCTAAACACGTTTTGGTCAGTGAGAGAGTGAGACAGGTGCATGTCAGTGAGAGAGTGAGACAGGTGCATGTCAGTGAGAGAGTGAGACAGGTTAATGGCAGTGAGAGAGTGAGACAGGTGCATGTCAGTGAGAGAGTGAGACAGGTGCTTGGCAGTGAGAGTGTGAGACAGGTGCATGTCAGTGAGAGAGTGAGACAGGTGCATGGCAGTGAGAGAGTGAGACAGGTTTATGGCAGTGAGAGAGTGAGACAGGTGCATGGCAGTGAGAGAGTGAGACAGGTGCATGGCAGTGAGAGAGTGAGACAGGTGCATTGCAGTGAGAGAGTGAGACAGGTGCATGGCAGTGAGAGAGTGAGACAGGTGCATGGCAGTGACAGAGTGAGACAGGTGCATGTCAGCAGAAATACATGTCGTCTCATCTTGGTTTGTTCATTGACAGCGTTCAGTCACGTTACTATAGTAACCCGACAAAGCACGTGTTGCAGCTCAATGGAAACTCTGTCATACGACGGGGTCGTGCACCAAAAATGATGGCTGATAGGAATATTTTGGCATATCGCCCGAGCTTAATGTGAACCATGTTCTTTGTTCCCTGTCGGTGTGTGCATATCAAAGTATTCACAGAATGGATATACAGTTTAATATTAGATATTACATGGTTGTATTGATTCTGTACAATGTGTGCAGTGTCATCCCTAGTGGTTGTCTTCCTAGCCAACTTAATCTATAACAAGCATGGATCTTAATGCCTCAAGTTTTATATAATATCATATCATTCTTAACTTCAATTAGCCAAATATTGGATTATTGGCTCAAGAATGTCACAAAAACTAAAAAACTAAAATCTCCATGAATTCAAGGTTTAATTTATTGGAATAAAATATTTTTTTGGGGTGAACTATTCCTTTAATGGAAGACAAAACTACATTAGTATACTCAGCATACTGTAGGTGAAGTGCACACATGTAAACATGAAGGTAACCAACATTAATTCCAAACTAATATTTAATCATCAAAAACCAACAATATCACATTCACTTATAGTAATTATCTAAGCGTCAGCGACGTCATTGGCCTGGGCTTATAAAAACGTGACGTCAGGCACTGAATGAGTTAATAGGAAACCAATCTTAACAAGAGCAAAACTATATTAAAACATTCTCTTTAAACCTGGATCATCAGTAGGCTCATAGTGATTACACTGTGAGAGTTGTTTTGGAGTTTATATACTTTTCTTTAATATAGTTTTGCATTGGTTTTCTACCACGGCAGACACTGCAAATATTCTATTTTGGCTCAGGAATGCAACCCAAAAAAAAAAAAAGGTCTGAGGTGGGGGGAGGGGCAGAGTGTGGAACGGTCAACACCACTAGACGTCACAGAAAGACTGAACAGAGGAAGAGAGCAATGTTCAACCAGCAGTTGAAGGTGTGAAATTAATAAAGTGAGAATGAGCAAATATATGGCATATTTACTATTTGGTGGAATTAATTATCTGATACACCTGAGTGCACAAATCAAGGCTTTACACAGTCTTTCATGAATCCGGCGTGGCTCTTTATTTACAAGAAAAGCTACACTAAAGAATATAGCAGAAATGTTAAGAGCTGTGTGAATGAGGACCATTAAAAACAACAATTATCCTTTTTGTCTTAAGTTCCACTACTGAGAGGATGGCAATGTCAGTGGGTTCAAACCACTGGTCTGGTGGGGGTAACCAGCAGGGCTTTTAGACTGCTTTTTTGTGGACTGGCCTTTTTTTGCACATACACACAATACCACTAGTCACTATTTGAGACACAAAGTATTATTGGAACTTTTATGTCAACCTTCATTTCTAATTATAGTGTTATAATGGCAGATTAAATCTAGGATGTTTCTATTCACTTGACTACTAACCGAGCCTTTCTGCAGTTCCTCACAGCTGGGATCAGTCTCCATCGCCCCCCCTCCGATGTGTTGTATTTGTCCAGGTCTAACTCATCCAGAACCTCCTCAGACATCAGCAGCATGACGGCCAGAGCTGAACACTGGCTCTCAGACAGTTTCGTCTTTGATCCGTTCAGGTACTGTTGGATCTCCTGATGTAACGAGTGGTCGTTCATCTCCATCAAACAGTGGAAGATATTGATACATCTGTCAGGAGAGACATGATCAGTGTTTATCATTTTCTTTAGGTTGTTGATGGCTTTCTGGATGCTCTCTGGACTGTTCTCTGTCTGACCCAGTAGGCCTCCTAACAGACTCTGGTTGGACTCCAGTGAGAGGCCATGAAGAAACCGAACAAGTAAGTCCAGGTGGCCATTTTTACTGTTCATGGCTTTTTTCATAGCAGCTTCCAGGAAGTCGGAGAGGGAATAACAATCATATCCCAGGAATGTCTTCAGTACCTTCATGTTCTTCTCTGTGAAACAATGGAACAGGTAGACTGCAGCCAGAAACTCCTGGATGCTCAGATGAACAAAGCTGTAGACCGTTTTCTGGAAGAGCACACCCTCTCTTTTGAAGATTTCTGTGCAAACTCCTGAATACAGTGAGGCATCTTTCACATCAAGACCACACTCTTCCAGGTCTTCTTGGTAGAACAGGATGCTACCTTTCTTCAAATGCTCAAATGCCAGCCTGCCCAGCTTCAGAAGAACTTCCCTGTCAGTGTCCAAGAGATTAATTTGATCCAGCTCATGTGTCTCATCATACTTCTTCTTCTTCCTCTTTGTCTGAACCAACAGGAAGTGGCAGCACATCTCAGTCAGGGTCTTGGGCAGCTGTCCTATCGTGTGTGTCCTCAGCATGTCCAGCAGAACGGTAGCAATGATCCAACAGAAGAGTGGGATGTAACACAGGATGTGGAGGGTCCTTGATGTCTTCAAGTGTGAGAGGATTCTGTCGGCCAACTTCTCTGCACCGACTCTTTTCCTAAAGTACTTCTCCTTCTGGGGGTCTGTGAACCCTCGCACTTCTGTCACCATGTCAACACATGCAGGAGGGATCTGATTGGCTGCTGCAGGTCTGGTGGTTATCCAGAGAAGAGCTGAGGGGAGCAGATTCCCCTTGATTAGGTTCGTCAACAGTACGTCCACTGATGATGTCACTGTGACATCAGAAACAATGTCATTGTTTTGGAAGTACAATGGAAACCTGCTTTCATCTAGACCATCAAAGATTAAGCCAACTTTCCAGACAGCGAGCTGCTCTGCTGTGACCTTCTTTAATGTTGGGTGGAAATCATGGACCAGTGTGAGAAGACTGTACTGCTCATCTCTGACCAAGTTCAGCTCCCGGAATGAAAAGGGAATCAGGAGATTAATATCTTGATTTTCCAAACCCTTTGCCCAGTCCAGAGTGAACTTACGCACAGAGAATGTTTTTCCAATGCCAGCGATGCCCTTGGTCAGAACTCTTCTGATGGGTGTCTCCCTGCCAGGGAGGGGTTTAAAGATGTCACAGCAGTTGATTGGTGTGTCATGGAAGGTCTTCATCTTGGAAGCTGTCTCAAGCTGTATCACCTCATGTTGGCTATTAACCCCTTCACTCTCTCCCTCTGTGATGTAGAGCTCTGTGTAGGTGCTGGTGAGGGAAGTTCCAGACTCTTCTGTCATGTGGTCTTTCACTTCATCAAGACTGTTCAAACTGATCTTATAATCATTCAAATCAACCAGCAGACTGACGTCTGAAATGAGGAAAAAAATATATGTCTTAAACATTCAGCACACAATTTTTTAAGAAAAACGTAACAACACAAGATCAGTTGTTTTTGTCCAGAGTTGATAGTTGTTTAGCTTCATTATTTGCACTTACATATTGATACGGACATTAATTTGAACATTTAGTCTGACCATGATTTATTTAATTTAAGCATTCAATGTATTGACATGCAATTTTAATTAGTGCACATTCTGTCCAGTCTTACATTGTCCAGGTGTGGTTTGACTGGGTGTCTTCAGTCCAGGTGTGGTTCTGGATCTCTGTCCACACTGGGGACAGTCATAGTGTCCTGTTGGAGCAGACTGGTCCCAGTATGAGGTGATGCACTGTCTGCAGAACCAGTGTCCACAGCTGGTAGAGACTGGATCTGTCAGAACCTCCTCACACACTGAACACCTGGACGTCTGGTCACGTGCGGAGAGGCCCCGGTGGCCTGTCCTTCGCACTCCTCCGCGGCCGACCCCGTCCGAGCGAGCCCGAGACGCCCCGTCTGCCCCAGTTGCCCTGCCACGGACCGCCCGAGGGCCCCCGCTGTCGGCCTCGCCTGGACCCCCAACACAACCACTCTTCTTCCTCTCTCTGTGAAGATGAAGACAATGTATTACTACATAATAGTTATTGTAATAATAAGAACATACAATATAATATGACATTTAACATCATTGATGTGTTAATGCAGAGCTGCCAAGTCTCACCCTTTGAGAGTGAGAGTCACGCAATTTAACCTCTTCACGCGCCTCACGCCACACGCTTTTTCCCGCTCTCACTACTTTATAATATATATTTTTATTTAATTATATATTTCCATAACTTGTTGCTTGAGGCTTGCCGTTGTGGGTGATATCCCCCCCACTTCTGGGACGAAGAAAAAAGAAAAAGAAGAAACCTCCAAGCAGAAAAACAGCAACCGGGTGGAAAACAGAACGCTCGTCCTAAAACACACTTCCCCATGTTTTCGCGGACCGTGGCCGCCGGATTACACCCGGTGTGAGGGTTTTAGGACGACGGTTCCAGTTGGCGATGGACTGGAGAGAAGAAGGACCAATGTTTCCTTTTTGCTTGATATTGTTTGATGGCGAAACAATCATGACTGATACACATGAAAGACCCTTCACAGCTAATAGAGAATTTTACATTTTAAGAATGGGTTCAGAATTGAATGAGTATACACGGCTATAGTTAAATGTTTGAAGCTCTTTCTACTATAAATATGCATCCATGTGTTCTGCGCGCCCGTGGCTGTGACGTTTCTTTTTTTCCACACATCTACACTTCATGGAGTACATTTTTTGTCCCGAATTAACCAAGTAACAAAAAACGGAAATACAAGGGGGGGGTTAACGCACGCACATGCACTCACGCTGCGCGCGTGTGTGCGTGTGTGCGTCCCTGATGAGACTAAAGTCTCACTCTTAGATTTTCCTGAAACTTGACAGCCTTAATGTGTTGATGTACAATAATAATCTCCACTGTCTTGGAACTGTATATTCATAAATATTTAATTAATAAATTATAAAGATATGAATTGTCTATTTTTGGGCAATGTAGCCGCCCTTATATGTGAGGTTGGGACATTGACAAATGCTGCACTGTGATTGGCCACCCATTGTACCCCCCCAACCCTGCACTGTGATTGGCCACCCATTGTACACCCCATTGACCCGCTGACTCTATTCAGCACTGTGATTGGCTAGCGAGACACATGATGAAATTATGATGAAATTAATAACCTATAAATAGGACTATGCACTTAAAAAAACCCACATTTTTTTAAAGTGAGCTTCCATCACTGTGATGACCAGTATGTGTGAGGTTGGGACATTGACAAATGCTGCACTGTGATTGGCCACCCATTGTACCCCCCCCACCCATTGTACCCCCCCAACCCTGCACTGTGATTGGCCACCCATTGTACACCCCATTGACCCGCTGACTCTATTCAGCACTGTGAAATTAATAACTATAAATTATGCACTTTAAAAAAAAACACATTCTTTTTAAAGGAGAATTCCGGACAAATTAAGTGTTATCTTTGATGTCTCGTTACTCACCTACCTACGTAAAAAGTGGCGTTCTTTTTTTCCATAGATTCCCCTGTCGTCATTTTTTAAACCCCCTCCGTTGTCATAATGGGAGCACGTGGGTCAGGGAAATTCGTCTATTATAACCGATGCAAAGTTATTTTTTTCTCTACGATGCACTGAAACTTCCTGCGAGGCTACCGTTAATGGCGAACAATTTAACACTGGATGCTTGTTTCTTTCCAGAACCTGGCAACTCGTGTTGCCAGGTTCTGGAAACAAGCAACCAGTGTTAAATCGTTCGCCATTAACGGTAGCCTCGCAGGAAGTTTCAGCGCATGTTTGACTATCATGAGACTCTACAATGAATAGTAGTAGAGAAAAAAATAACTTTGCATCGGTTATAATAGACGAATTTCCCTGACCCACGCACTCCCATTATGACAACGGAGGGGGTTTAAAAAATGACGACAGGGGAATCCATGGAAAAAAAGAACGCCACTTTTTACGTCGGTAGGTGAGTAACGAGACATCAAAGATAACACTTAATTTTTCCGGAATTCTCCTTTAAGTGAGCTTCCATCACTGTGATGACCACTGTGATGACCACACCGCCCACTTTTTTTACTGATTAAGACACATCCATTTTTGTCCTCACTGGCAGGTGAACCAGTAGGATACAACAGCAGTAAACTCAGGGAAATAAATATCCAATTTTGTTAATAAACTGTGTACTTTAAACTCTAACTAGTTGTAATAGTAGTTTTTTCTTACTAAACAACTACTATTGGGAGTGGTGTGTTCTCCTATATCTTCCTGACTTGGCACCAGTTCAAATCCTAGCTGCTGTATTGTCAACAAGATGGAGACATGAGAGTGATTTCTGACAGGCAGGAGAGACTGTTACCCCAACAAGATGACATAAAAGCATGGATATTATAATATAACTAGAAAATATTGTTCCTATAAAGAAACAATGTGGGCTCGCTTTAAAGCCCCAAAAAAATTGTTATAAAAAGTACAAATTCAGTTTGACTCTGTATCTCTGTCCTTGCGTTGTGTGTGGGTGTAGACTTGCCTCCGGTTAATCAGATTGGAAGCACCTGTTATCATTCTCCTAATTGTCATCAGTTACACACCTGCTTGCATAGCTGATGGTAGTAAGGGGGGATGGAGGGGTATATGGGGGCAGGAGTGTTGGGTGTGGGGTGCTTCCCCCTGGCTCCAGTGAGCTTGTAGATGAGCTATATCCGATGGTTTTCAGTGTGTGTGTGTGTGTGTGTGTGTGTGTGTGGGGGGGGGATCGAACTGGGAACCTCGCAGTTGCCATCTGGCCGCTGCCACCCCCTCTACTCACATTTTCCCAAAATTGCAGATCTAAAAGCTCACAACGCATCGGCTTTTTTTGAATAGTTGAAGTATGACAGGGGGGGGGGGAGCTTGCAGTGCACAACGTTTTAGCATCAAAATATACTTTAACTAAAAGTACTCAATGTTCAGAAAATAGCAGATCTACAAGCTCATAATGCGTCTCATTGTAGATCGGCTGTGTGTGGTTACTGTAGGTTTTGTATTAATAATAAATTCTGCAAATTAACAAGTAACTAAAGCTGTCAAATGCTGTCATTGTAGTGGAGTAGAAGTAACAAAAATGGAAAGGAAAGTAAAAGACTTCAAAATAAAACTGCATGGTAAGCACTTGCATAGTACTTGAGTAAATATACTTAGTTACTTTGCAGGACCACTGCCTGGCAGCCAATGACTGACAGATTATGTAGCAGCAGCTGCACTGATTGCTAGAGTGTGTAGGTGCATGGGTTTATATTAATGGTCTTAACTAAAAATGTATACATCACACAGCTCTTTGGATTACATCGGAGAGCCGACCTGTGCGCACTTGGTGATGTAAAATAAATATCTGTAGTGTAAAAAATGTGGCCACAGTGACACAGTGAAAACACAGGGCATTTCTCCTCTGTCCTTCTCTCTCCCCACAAGCAAAACCCATTGGAAATGCATTGGGTGCTTAAAGTTAATGATTTCAAAAACTACAAATTATTTCAAAAATAAAAGTACAAGCATAGATGTACACAGTAAGCTAAAATGTTTACAGTTTGAATGGAGTTTCTAAGTGAAATTATGTGGGAGTAGTTAGGTGGGAGAGAAAGAAATATTGTAGAACATGTGCTCGCTGCTGCCCACAATGATAATGACTTTTTTAAGGGAAAAGGTGAAAGGGTCTTTGTTGTAGGGATCTTTGATCAGCTTTCAAACATCTATTTGACACAAAACCCGTCATTTATGAAATTACTGCACGTTTTTTAAATTTTTGTTATTACAACCATATAAGTTTATATTCAATTATTTCTAAGTGGATTATTATATTTTTTGTCACAGTTTACAGAGATCAGTGATCATACTTTGTGTTTGAAGGTCCAGGTTCATTACTTAAGTTCAAAGGAGGGAAATCCATTGACCGGTCACTCTTCATAGACACACAGCTGGGTGTTGGAGACTCTGGTCTGTGGTGAAGACTTCTGGAATCACACAAATGTTTATGAAATTATCATTTGAGTTGAAATACAGTTTGCTGCTCAGATATTACTAGTAATATTCATAGTGTGGCTGCAGAACAGGGTCTCCTGTACAGTATGTCAGTCCCCTCAAAAGTAGACCAATCACAGCTCATGATTTTCCTGCCACTGGACTGTGAACCTCTCTAACATCTCATTTGTTTCTGAGAGAAACATATTTGAATAAGAGCTATCACCCTTTTCCATTCATGTTAATGGGATCATTTTTATTATTCACACATTTGTATTACTCCTCCCACAGTTTTGCCGGCATTTGACATGCCGGCAAAACTGTGGTAGGAGTAGTGCGGCAAAGTTTTATAGTTACTATCTATATGAATGTGAACAAACACAAGTGTTGTTGCCTATAGGCGACAACACTAACTAGATGTAATATGTTCAATGAGACCTGGCTGAACCAGACTGGTAACAAGGAGTTAATTGAGGCATCACCTCCTGAACGACCTGTTAGGGTTCAGATAAATGTGGTTCTATTGTATCTGATTGGTTTAACACCAGCTCAATTCCTATCTTCTGTATTGTCAACAAGTTGGAGACATGAGAGTGACAGGCAGGAGAGGCCATTACAGTCACCTCAACAAGATGACATAAAAGCATTGATATTGATAAATAAAACAAATATATATATATATATATATATATATATATATATATATATATATATATATATATATATATATATATATATATATATATATTTAACCCATTTTGGGCGGGAACCCCTATTACCTTTCAGGACGGGAACCCCTTTTGGGGTTCCTGTTGCTATGTACAGTATATAGCAACATACATTTGTTGTAATTTTTGAATAAATATTTGAAGTGTTTCAGAAAACTTAGGTCAGGATTTAGAAGGTGTTTTTAGAACCGGCCTCAGGTCTAAATGGGTTTAGACCAAAAGTCAGAACAGCATCAGAACATATTTTCTAAAGACATTAAATCAAATCACTGACTGTTTCATGTCCAATACTTTGTTTATATAATATGTTTCTGTGTGTTCATTAGTAATACAGAGCATAACATTTTACTTGTTGTTAATTTAACTTGTTTTTTATACAGATTCATTATTTGTGTATTTCCAGTTGACGATCACAGAGATCAGTGATCTTACTTTGTGTTTGAAGGTCCAGGTTCATTTCTGAAGGTCATAGGTAAATCCATTGACCAGTCACTCTTCATAGACACACAGCTGGGTGTTGGAGACTCTGGTCTGTGGTGAAAACTTCTGGAATCACACAAATGTTTATGTAATTGTCATTTGAGTTGAAATACAGTTTACTGCTCAGATATTACTAGTAATATTCATGGTGTGGCTGCAGAACAGGGACTTCTGTACAGTATGTCTGTCCCCTCAAAAGTAGACCAATCACAACTCATGATTTTCCTGCATAGGCCACTGGACTGTGAACCTCTCTACCAATTGTGATATTTCTAGCCCTTAGTTTCTGAGAGAAAAATACTTGAATTGGACCTGTCACCCTTTTCCATTCATGTTAATGGGACATTTGTATTCACTAATACATTTATATCAATTAAACTATGCAACATATCGCTTAACAAAATGCAAACACACCATTCCCGGTGAAGGCCGTTGATTTGACATGCCGGCAAAACTGTGGGAGGAGTTGTGCGGCACAGTTTTAGAGTTGTTATCTATATAAAAGTGAACAAACACAAGTGTTGTTGCCTTTAGGCGGCAACACTAACTAGATGTAATATGTTCAATGAGACCTGGCTGAACCAGACTGGTAACAAGGAGTTAATTGAGGCTTCACCTCCTGAACAACCTGTTAGGGTTCAGATAAATGTGGTTCTGTTGTATCTGATTGGTTTAACACCAGCTCAATTCCTATCTTCTGTATTGTCAACAAGTTGGAGACATGAGAGTGACAGGCAGGAGAGGCCATTACAGTCACCTCAACAAGATGACATAAAAGCATTGATATTGATAAATAAAAAATATATATATATTTAACCCATTATGGGCGGGAACCCCTATTACCTTTCAGGACGGGAACTGTCCTGTTGCTATGTACAGTATATAGCTACATACATTTGTTGTAATTTTTGAATACATATTTGAAGTGTTTCAGAAAACTTAGGTCAGGATTTAGAAGGTTTTAGAACCGGCCTCAGGTCTAAATGGGTTTAGACCAAAAGTCAGAACAGCATCAGAACATATTTTCTAAAGACACTAAATCATATCACTGACTGTTTCATCTGCAATACTTTGTTTATATAGTATGTTTCTGTGTGTTCATTAGTAAAACAGAGCATAACATTTTACAGTTTAACTTGTTTTTTATACAGATTAATTATTTGTGTATTTCCAGTTGAAGTTCACAGAGATCAGTGATCTTACTTTGTGTTTGAAGGTCCAGGTTCATTACTGAAGTTCAAAGGGAAAGCCTTAGACTGATCACTCTTCATAGACACACAGCTGGGTGTTGGAGACTCTGGTCTGTGGTGAAGACTTCTGGAATCACACAAATGTTTATGAAATTATCATTTGAGTTGAAATACAGTTTGCTGCTCAGATATTCCTAGTAATAATTTACAGTGTGGCTTTAAAACAGGGTTGTCTGTATATGTGTCCCCTTAAAAGTAGACCAATCACAGCTCATGATGCTACATGTATGACATGATAAAAGAGAACCACCTCAGACCCTGAAAGCCTTAAACACCTGCTGAAGAGCATGAACATTGGATCATAGTTGATAATCTATGCATTTGTCTTTTTTTAAACACATCTCTCCACCAACAGGGCCTCATTCACCAATATTCTTCCCAAGTTTCTTCTTAACTCATTGACTGCCAGAGTTAAAACATCGTCTATGCTGCCATTGCCAGCGATTCCGAGCGTTTTATCTAACCTTTGAAAAATTATAGAATATTATTCTTCACAATGATCCACCCGCTGATCGCTTTAAAAGACGTACGGGTGTTCAGTGATCTTACTTTGTGTTTGAAGGTCCAGGTTCATTACTGAAGTTCAAAGGGAAAGCCTTAGACCGATCACTCTTCATAGACACACAGCTGGGTGTTGGAGACTCTGGTCTGTGGTGAAGACTTCTGGAATCACACAAATGTTTATGAAATTGTCATTTGAGTTGAAATACAGTTTACTGCTCAGATATTACTAGCAATATGCATAGTGTGGCTGCAGAACAGGGTCTTCAGTACAGTATGTCTGTCCACTCAAAAGTAGACCAATCACAGCTCATGATTTTCCTGCATAGGCCACTGGACTGTGAACCTCTCTACCAATTGTGGTAACTGTAGCCCTTAGTTTCTGAGAGAAAAAATACTTGAATGGGACATGTCACCCTTTTCCATTCATGTTAATGGGACATTTGTATTCACTAATACAATTATATCAATTAAACTATGCAATATATCTCTTAACAAAATGCAAAAACACCATTCCCGATGAAGCCGGTCGATTTGACATGCCGGCAAAACTTTGGGAGGAGTAGTGCGGCACAGTTTTAGAGTTGTTATCTATATAAAAGTGAACAAACACAAGTGTTGTTGCCTTTAGGCGGCAACACTAACTAGATGTAATATGTTCAATGAGACCTGGCTGAACCAGACTGGTAACAAGGAGCTAATTGAGGCTTCACCTCCTGAACAACCTGTTAGGGTTCAGATAAGGATAAGGATAATTCATTTTAACAGGACATTCATGAAAGTCCTAGCGGGCTTGTTTCCAATGAGGGCCTGTGAGCAATTAGGGGTTAAGAGTCTTGCTCAGGGAAAAATTTCATTTCATCGACACATATGCTGGCGTGGCCTGGAATCGTACCTGGGGCAACCAGGGCCTCTGGCTCCCTAGGCGGGCTCACTAACCACTCAGCTATGGCCGCCCCCTGATAAATGTGGTTCTGTTGTATCTGATTGGTTTAACACCAGTTCAATTCCTATCTTCTGTATTGTCAACAAGTTGGAGCCATGAGAGTGACAGGCAGGAGAGACCATTACAGTCACCTCAACAAGATGACATAAAAGCATTGATATTGATAAATAAAAACAATATATATATTTAACCCATTTTGGGCGGGAACCCCTTTTACCTTTCAGGACGGGAACCTCTTTTGGGGTTCTTGTTGCTATGTACAGTATATAGCAACATATATTTGTTGTAATTTTTAATAAATATTTGAAGTGTTTCAGAAAACTTAGGTCAGGATTTAGAAGGTGTTTTTAGAACCGCTCTCAGGTCTAAATGGGTTTAGACCAAAAGTCAAAACAGCATCAGAACATATTTTCTAAAGACACTAAATCACTGACTGTTTCATGTCCAATAATTTGTTTATATAGTATGTTTCTGTATGTTCATTAGTAAAACAGAGCATAACATTTTACAGTTTAACTTGTTTTTTATACAGATTAATTATTTGTGTATTTCCAGTTGACGCTCACAGAGATCAGTGATCTTACTTTGTGTTTGAAGGTCCAGGTTCATTTCTGAAGGTCATAGGTAAATCCATTGACCAGTCACTCTTCATAGACACACAGCTGGGTGTTGGAGACTCTGGTCTGTGGTGAAGACTTCTGGAATCACACAAAGGTTTATGAAATTATCATTTGAGTTGATTGATAAATAAAAACTATACATATATTTAACCCATTTTGGGCGGGAACCCCTATTACCTTTCAGGACGGGAACTGTCCTGTTGCTATGTACAGTATATAGCAACATACATGTGTTGTAATTTTTGAATACATATTTGAAGTGTTTCAGAAAACAGGATTTAGAAGGTGTTTTTAGAACCGGTCTCAGGTCTAAATGGGTTTAGACCAAAAGTCAAAACAGCATCAGAACATATTTTCTAAAGACACTAAATCAAATCACTGACTGTTTCATCTCCAATACTTTGTTTATATAGTTTGTTTCTGTTAACCTGGCTCTCTTCATAGACACACTGCTCAGATATTACTAGTAATCATTTACAGTGTGGCTTTAGAACAGGGTTTTCTGTATGTCTGTCCCCTTAAAAGTAGACCAATCACAGCTCATGATGCTACATATATGACATGATGAAAGAGAACCACCTCAGACCCTGAAAGCCTTAAACACCTGCTGAAGAGCATGAACGTTGGATCATAGTTGATAATCTAGGCAGTTGTCTTTTTTTAAACACATCTCTCAGTTCCACCAACAGGGCCTCATTCACCAATATTCTTCCTAAGTTTCTTCTTAAGATTCTTCGTAAGAAAAATCCTCAGAGAAGTCTAGTCAGATTCAGGACAGATTCAGGTTCTTAGAGAGCATAATGTTCATAATGGTGTTCTTATAAAGATGAATCCATATCCTTATAACTTGAAGGGTTGTGAAAGTTAATTCTAATTCTCATAGGTAGTCACACCATCAATCCTAGTTAGCATCCTAATTAGCATAGGTAGCTGCCTCACCAATCACCATAAAAGGGCATGACTGCATGGCCTGAACACAGAAATGAAGTTGAGAGAATGACGTCCAGAATGCCTCAACTAAAGTCTAAAGACGGTGGAACACCACACTCCAAACATAATAAAGAAATACATACTTCTGATTTCTTCAATTCTACAATATAGGATTTATGTAATAATATGTTTTATCATATCTGTAGAGCAGTGGTTCTCAAAGGATGGTCTGGGGACCCCCATGGGCTCTTGAGAGAGTTCCAGGGTCTACAGCAAAACAAGGAACAGTTTAACCTGCCCGTTTTGAGCTTGTAGATCGTCTATTTTCAAAACATTTAGTTCAATCTAGATTTTTTCCATCCTCATATCCGCCCCGCAAACCCATAAATCTATGGCTCAACCCGCCCCGCGGCCCGCGGTGGGAAAAAAAAGATCAAGTACCCAATTTAATTTTAAGTACCCAAAGTCGCTTCAAATGTCTACAGTAGCACAACATTGTCATGGGCTAAATAAACAAGCATGTTGTTTATTTATTTTTTTGCGTGTGAGAGCGGCTGACCCGCTCACCCGCATAATTGCCTCTGAAATCCTGACTCGACCACCGCGGGTTGACCCGCGGGACCCGCGGGTTACGGGTCGGCCCGCTCATCACTAACGTCTGGACACATGGAGACAGACACTGACTGCAGACAGCAGGCATAAACGTAACTTTGAAAAGTTAATCTATAAGGAAACATTGTTTACTCTGTCACCAGTGATTATTATTTTATTGTTTTCAAAGTGAATGAACTGTGGGTATTTAACAACATGGATTGCCACTGGCCAGGTTTCTGGGAATATTTTCCTCTCGGACACACGTTCCGAGTTATAGGTCTATATTAGATTTATTTTTCTGTCTCTAAGACAAATGAAGCGTACCTGTGAGGTGTGAGTGGGATTGAAATGGATAGATGGATAGATAGATAGATAGATTGATAGATCAACCGACAATCGATCGATCGATGTGTTTTGGCCAGAGTATCTGGTTCTATCACCATAAAGAAATAGGCTGTGCCTGCATGGTGTGAGGTGCGTTCCCTATAGTCTGAGATCAGAATGTTTTCTACAGCAAATTGAAATGAACTTTTCTACTTGGTAGCACCGGTGCCACCACTTTAAACATGTAGCAGCACCATAACATTTAAGGAGCATCAACTTTTTATTATTATTAATAAAACAACTAATCTAACAGTGTGGTAAATTAAAATGTATAGGAGGATTGACCTACTTTGTATGTGGAGGTCCAGGTTCATCACTCTTCATAGACACAGATGGAGGCTCTGGTCTGTGGATGTGCTGTTTGTCAGTTCCCTCCTCCTCTCTCTCCTCACAATGACTCATCTTTGGTATTTATTAAACCTGTCAAGATTACAGTCAAAATAGACCAGAAAACAGTAAATGTGCATGCACACACAGCTACAAACACAGTCACGTGCACAGACTGTGCACTATGCTTTACTCTCCTATTGTTCCTACACCAGGCCTACTGCTAATATACATGATGTTCCTCTGGTTTCCTGTCAATCATTTATTGTATTTGTCTAACCAGCAATGAACATAGAGCAGGAATACCAGGTCAATGCAAGCATGTAGCTGCTATGATGGTTCACACACACACACACGCACGCACACACGCACACGCGCACGCGCTGAATCGCACCAATGTGAGATTGATTTGTACATTACAGAGAGCATTTCAACTGAAAGGATTCCAACACTGGGACATAAAACGTGTACAAAGAGTAACATGTCAAATGTAATGAAACATCTGGTGATACATAGGATACACTTGAAAGCAGAGTCATGCACCGTGTCCACTATGTACATGAAGCTCAACTTAGACTCAACTGCACGATGGTGTCACTCGCCGAAAGCAGCCAATCTACAAGCCCACAACACGTCGCAATGTGAGACGTGTTGTGACCTTGTAGATCTACTTAAAGAAGGAGCACTTGTTCAATCTTATCTTCATATAATAGGTTCTCAAAATGCTCTTTATATCTTTATACGATGCCACCATTTCTGTCTACTCACTCTGCGTCTCATTGGTGGGCTGTGGACGAATACATGAACGCTCGCCCCAAAACACACTCGCCCCGGGTCAAATCCGGCGACCTCGGAGCGGTTGCCACCTGGTATTCCTAACCTAAGTAAAACTATGCCTAAACCTAACCTTATTCCTAACCTTAACCTCAGCAAAACTATGCCTAAACCTAACCTTATTCCTAGCCTTAACCTCAGTAAAATTATACCTAAACCTAACCTTATTCCTACCCTTAACCTCAGTAAAACTATGCCTAAACTAACCTAACCTTGTTCCTAACCTTAACCTCAGTAAAACTATGCCTAAACCTAACCTTATTCCTAACCTTAACCTCAGTAAAACTATTAGTAGGGGGTACTAAGTGAAAAATCGTTACGCGGCGGATAAAAGCATGAAATTTGATACAGATGTCCCTTGGGTCATCCTAAAACATCCTAGAAGGGGTGCCCAAAAAAATCTTAAACAGGAAGTGAGTTATGGACAAAATCCAAAATGGCCACCTAAACTGTTGACCGTTGACTCAAAAGACACCAAAATAATCTCCAAAAAGCATAAAATGTGGCACACATGTCGTTTGGGTCATCCTAAGACATCCTAGAAGGGGAGCCCAAAAAAATCTGAAACAGGAAGTGAGTTATTGACCAAATTGAAAATGGCCGCCTAGTGTTGTCGATTGACTCAAAAGACAACTAAAGAATCTCCAAAAAGTATAAAATGTGTCACACATGTCCCTTGGGTCATCCTAAGACATCCTAGAAGGGGTGCCCAAAAAAGTCTTCAACAGGAAGTGAGTTATTGACTAAATTGAAAATGGCCGCCTACAGTGTTGGCGATTGACTCAAAAAGCCTATAGAATCTCCAAAAAGTATACAATTTGGCACATATGTCCCTTGGGTCATCCTAACACATCCTAGAAGGGGTGCCAAAAATAATCTGAAACAGGAAGTGAGTTATTGACTAAATTGAAAATGGCCGCCTACAGAATCTCATAAAAGCATGAAATGTGGTACAAATGTCCCTTGGGTGATCTGAACGCATCCTACAAGGGTCACTTCCTTTAAACAGGAAGTGACCGCCTAAAAGCAGTTGACACAAAAGAAAACATAAGGGGACGTCATAAAAGTGTATAATTTGGTACGTACATTGAGTGCTTCTTAATATATCCTAGAAGGGGTTATTTATTTGTTTGCTTGTTTATTAAACTTTTTAGGAAGGGACCATGTTGAAGAAATTCTAAATGGCTGTTTAAACAGTTGACCATGGCAGTCTGCATATTATGCAGACTCAATACGACAGGTTATGCAGTGCATAACTTGCCGTATTTTGTAGTCTACCTTCTGTTTTCATTTCTACATCACTTATTTATTTTACTTTCTGCATAATTTTGTTATTGTACTCTTTGAATCTTCTTTATTTATCTAACTCTCTGCATATTCTCATTTATTTTACTCTGCATCTTATCTTACTCTGCATATTCTTATTTTACTCTCTGCATCTTATTTATTTTGCACTCTACATCTTCTTGCTTGTTTTACACTCTATCTTCTCATGTATTTTCTTCTTGATCATTACAGTTTTTTTGTGATTAGTGTTTAGTAACTACATGTATTCATGTGTGCCATTTCGCAATTACCAGCACATTGGCATAATGCTCTGCAAGGTAACCCAGCATCCCGGCATCTACACTTTCTCGAACAGAAGGGCTCAGCTTTGCAGCCACACTTGAGTTCTCTACAAACTTAAGCAGCCTCTGGCAAGAGTGTCCATAAAGGTGTCCACGAATCAGCGACTTTAATTTATTTGTCAGGAGATGGTAGAGATTGCATAGCTTTCAGGCTTCTGGACCAAATGCTAGATTGGCTGCTCGATTTGAATATTGTAGCAGTGCAGCCCGTGTGGGAGGAGTGTTTTCCATTGAGAGACTATTCAAACTTTTTTTGGCACCCCTTAGGATGCATTCAGATCACCCAAGGGACATTTGTACCAAATGTCATGCTTTTATGAGATTATTTTTTATGAGTGTCTTTTGCATCATCTGTCAAGACTGTACACAGCCATTTTCAATTTAGTCACTTCCTGTTTCAGATAATTTCAGGCACCCCTTCTAGGATGTCTTAGGATGACCCAAGGGACATGTATGCCATTATGAGATTCTTTAGTTGTCTTTTGAGTCAATCGACAACACTGTAGGCGGTCATTTTCAATTTTGTCAATGACTCACTTCCTGTTCAAGATTTTTTTGGGCACCCCTTCTGGGATGTCTTGGGATGACCCAAGGGACATGTATGCCAAATTGTATGCTTTTATGAGATTCTTTAGTTGTCTTTTGAGTCAATAGATAACACTGTAGGCGGCCATTTTCAATTTTGTCAATAACTCAGTTCCTGCTTAAGATTTCTTTGGGCACCCCTTCTAGGATGTCTTAGGATGACCAAAAAGACATGTGTGCCAAATTGTATGCTTTTATGAGATTCTTTAGTTGTCTTTTGAGTCAATCGACAACACTAGGCGGCCATTTTCAATTTAGTCAATAACTCACTTCCTGTTTCAGATTCCTTTGGGCACCCCTTCTAGGATGTCTTAGGATGACCCAAGGGACATATGTGCCAAATTTTATGCTTTTTGGAGATTCTTTTGGTGTCTTTTGAGTCAACGGTCAACAGTTTAGGTGGCCATTTTGAATTTTGTCCATAAGTCACTTCCTGTTTAAGATTTTTTTGGGCACCCCTTCTAGGATGTTTTAGGATGACCCAAGGGACATCTGTATCAAATTTCATGCTTTTATCCGCCGCGTAACGATTTGGCCATTTTTTGTGCTTAGTACCCCCTACTATATGTCTAAACCTAACCTTATTCCTAACCTTAACCTCAGTAAAACTATGTCTAAACTTAACCTTATTCCTAAACGTATCCTCAGTAAAACTATGCATAACCTAACCTTATTCCTAACCTTAACCTCAGTTAAACTATGTCTAAACCTAACCTTATTCCTAACCTTAACCTCAGTAAAACTATGTCTAAACTTAACCTTATTCCTAAACGTATCCTCAGTAAAACTATGTCTAAACCTAACCTTATTCCTAACCTTAACCTCAGTAAAACTATGTCTAAACCTAACCTTATTCCTAACCTTAACCTCAGTAAAACTATGTCTAAACCTAACCTTATTCCTAACCTTAACCTCAGTAAAACTATGTCTAAACATAACCTTATTCCTAACCTTAACCTCAGTAAAACTATGTCTAAACTTAACCTTATTCCTAAACGTATCCTCAGTAAAACTATGTCTAAACTTAACTTTATTCCTAACCGTAACATTACATTACAGTCATTTAGCAGACGCTTTTATCCAAAGCGACTTACAGTAAGTGTTCAACATAGGTAGGGAACGAAAACTACTAATCACCAGAAGTCTTAAGTGCATTTTCTGCAAAAACAAGCAACCAAGAGTATACCTAGCGCTAAGGTAAAAGTGCAATATATCAGCTACCTATTTCCTTAAACAGATGAGACAAAATAGCTAAATCAAATGAGCATGAGCTAAAACAAATAAGTGTATCGACTAAACAAGATCCAATAAAACAATACAACAATAGAAAACAGTAAAACTATGCCTAAACCTAACCTTATTCCTAAACGTATCCTCAGTAAAACTATGTCTAAACATAACCTTATTCCTAAACGTATCCTCAGTAAAACTATGTCTAAACTTAACCTTATTCCTAACCTTAACCTCAGTAAAACTTTGTCTAAATCTAACCTTATTCCTAACCTTAACCTCAGTAAAACTATGTCTAAACCTAACCTTATTCCTAACCTTAACCTCAGTAAAAACCAATGCAAAAACCTCTGGGGACAAGCGGTCCCAGGTAAAAAATGGGGGTGAGTGTGTTTTGGGTCGAGCCTTCTGGTTACCATGTAAACATGTCAGAAATAACCAGTGACATAATAATAATTGCACCTTATATAGCTCAATGGTAACTGCCTTCACTCCAGTGTTTGATTGAATACTTTTTTAACAGTATGCCAAAAAAGCACAGAAAGTACAGTTCTATACAAAAGGATGCTAAAAGGATTAAACCCAAGAAAGCACTATGGCTTGTTTCCATTGGGGTGCTGTGTATTCAATTAATCTAATCTTTTAATGACAAACAATAACATACAATACTATGCAAAAACATCATATTATAAACGAGTAGTAATAAAAAATAATAAATATGTAACAGTAAACACACTTTAATAAGTAAGTGTCCCCAGTGGTACACAATATTGCACATCATGCCAAAGGTTCCTATCTATATTCCTATCAATATGTCAGAGAGGGACATACAGTTGTTAATGCAAAAGTAATAATACTCGGCTGATATTTCACGCCAGTATTACATTTTCATGTTTTGTTTTTCTCCTTATTTTATTGTATGTAGCATGAGATCACCTTGTTGTCATGTTGTGCATATTGTATAATAAGAGGATTCACATACGTTGCCTCAAAATGAAAATCACTACCGTATCCATTCAGCAGAGCGACGTTGCCTATAGTGATGCAAATGTAGGCCTTTATCTTTAGGTTATCATGGGGTGCCAGGACTGCCAGGTGTGGGGGTCTGGGCCGCATCACCTGTACTCACCTGGCATAAAAGGGGCTCTGAGTCTGAGAGCAGCTTGAGCCATTAAACTTAAGACCACCGCTGAATAATTGATTGATTGATTATACTTGCATATTGTTTTTATTAACGTTTTTCAGTTTTGTAGTCAGTGTAGTGTTGTTGTTAACTAGTTTCCCCAGAGATTCCCCCCGACATTTTCCCGAGTACCCTCCGTACCCTAAATGTAATTTCTGGGAACGCCACTGTTCAGTAACACTGTTACAGTTACTGTAATTTAAATGGGTGTGTTACCTGTGTTATTTGATGTGATCCAACTGAACTGTTTCCCCCCATGGAGTCTAACTGTCATCTAACCCAGTGGTTCTCAACCTTTTCAGGCCTCAACCCCCCAAAATAATCATATTTGAACTGGGGACCCCCCAAAATAATCATATTTGAACTGGGGACCCCAGGGACCCCCCAAAATAATCATATTTGAACTGGGGACCCCCCAAAATAATCATATTTGAACTGGGGACCCCCCGCCCTTACAAGCACTTGGAATTGTAGGCATACAATTTAGTTTGACTCGGTTCCACAGATAAATATTGTGAAAATAGCAGATCTACAAGCTCACAACGCCGTGCACTGCGATAACACACACAGGGATAACAACCTCACTCTACAACAAAGTATCACATGACCAAACTCCCCTGAGGTCACATGACTTACTGTCAACTGTGGATGTGATGTGATTCTAATTACAACACGTCACTTCTAACAACTTATTAAAAATGGCAGATCCACAAACTCACAACGCATCATATTGTGACTCGTTGTGAGCTTGTAGATCTGCTATTTTTGAAGAATGTTGACTGTCTTCTCTAATGGGGGCCACTGGCACAATTTTTATTTATTTATTTTCAGATGGGGGTCCACCACCAAATACATATTAATTATAATAATTTAAATCAGTTTATGGTTCTTGACATGAAGATGTTTCAGAACCACTGATCTATCTAACTCACATGGACTTCTGTTCTGCTCTGCTCTTCTAAACATGTTGCTGACCAGTGTTGAACTCCACTACCTTTTTACTAACTAGTATTGTAACTAATTACTTTAGCAATTCAACAACATGTGTTACAATGACTGAGATTAAAATAGGCTTCAGAGGATTATAACGTTTATTATCATCTAGTGATCTACTGTCACTCTAACCTCAGCACAGCAGGGGACATGACCCCCACACACACACACACACACACACACAGACACACACACACACACACACACACACACACACACACACACACACACACACACACACACACACACACACACACAGACACAGACACAGACACACACACACACACACACACACACACACACACACACACACACAAGTTCAAGCATGATCTCTCTATCACCGTCTATATTCCAGGCAGAACTAAACAGAGTGATTTGAAGACATGCTTCATAATATATCAACAGTACAGTGGGTCGTGTTTATAATACTTTCCCCTCTAGTCTACAGCAAATCTCTTTGCCAAAAATAGTAGATCTACAAGCTCACAATGCGTCACAACGCCACACGTTCCCCCCAGAATAGGGTGTGTGGGGTTGAAGTGGTTAACATTCTTAACACCAGACTAGACAGATTATTGCTACAGTGTATTGTTTAAAATCTCTCACACACACACACACACACACACACACACACACACACACACACACACACACACACACACACACACACACCCCCACACACACACACACACACACCCCCGCACACACACACACACACACACACACACACACACACACACACACACACACACACACACACACACACACACACACACACACACACACACACACACACACACACACACACACACACACACACACACACACACACACACACACACACACACACACACACACACACACACACACACAGTAGGGGTGGTGTACTGTTACAACTGGTTTCCAAGTTAAATGTAAATACAAAGTAACTAGTTATAGTTATAGTTACTGCTCTATGTATGTAATATATATTTATTTTTGAGAGCTATAACTTTAACTAGTTACTTTTTAAAAGTAACTTGCCCAACACTGTCAAGGAGAGAGAGAGAGAGAGAGAGAGAGAGAGAGAGAGAGAGAGGAACACAAAGCTGTGGTCTCATGGTTTACAGTAAACTGCTGTGGAGACTGCCTGGCTACAGACCATAGGCCCCGCCCACTCCTCTGAGTGAACTGCGTCAGGCTAGTGGAGACTCTGAGTGACTCACACTGTGTTAATGTCAGAGTCATAACTTATTCCTTATCTAACTCACATTCTTTTTACAAGTCTCTGTGTTCTGAGAGAGAGAGGGAGAGGGGAGGGGTGGGGGCAGCCAGAGGGAGAGAAAGTCAAAATGAGAGCGAGGGGCGAGGGAGGGGTAATTCTTTGAGACACACATCCAGGTTTTTGACCAATAAACACCTTTGTTTACACCTTCAAAAGGGTCAAAGGAATCAGGTGACATTGATCCCTTTCCCCTAATCACTCATACTATGTCATGACGTATGTTTAGGCAGAAGAATCATTAAGAAGCAATACTTCATTGTTTGTATATTCAACTTTTATGACCGAGTCATTGTATAAACACCATCAACTATACACCAGACTAGAGACATTAGTTCTAGTAAAGTGATTAAAACACTTACCCTATATTAATCTTTAGGCTTTAATTGAACGTGGCAAATGCTGTGTTGTTAAAATGGTGGACTGTGAATAAACACATAAAGTTCTATCATACAGTAAGGAGTGTCTACAGAGCTGAGGAGGAGTCACTGAGTATTTAACCCTGTGAGGAAAGAAAGCCTGGTGAAGCGAGGTTATGTGAGGACAGAGAGAGAGAGAGAGGAAACATGTTGTTACAGTGTATTCATGTACTTTACATTGATGTTTCATGAACATATGTGTATCAGTGTGATGGAGTTAAAAATATATGTTTTGTGGACCAGATTGATATGATCTAGAACTATCGATCTAACCAGTCAAATTAATATAGTGATGTCTTTTTGGGCCTGTACTTCAGTCTTTTAAACATACTTTCTGTAACTCTACTATACTTTCCCTACCAAGGCCATGTAGCTGGCTCCATAGCTATCTGGTGCCGGCTCCATATGTTTCCAATCAGTAAAAACATGTCTTGGTCAACGCTTTGTGATCTAATGTCCTAATGACCTGTATCTCTGTACATGACCTATATCTCTGTATGACCTGACATCGTCACTAATTTACTCTGTCAGCTGTCACCCTGTCACAGATGAACCTGCCACATGTCCTATGATATCGAAGGAATAACTTGTTTATGGAACCATAAGTTGTACACAAGGATACTATAAGATGAACAACAACTTATTATGATGACACCCTGACAGCTCATCATATATGATCTGACGTCTGAGGGTCTTAACCAATCGTTAGGATCCACCTTATATCTGATGTCCGGACTCCAACTTGTGTATAAATACTATTGCCTGTCTTTGTAATAGCAGAGAGATATGTTTGCAGTACGGTGCCTCATGGATTGATTCTTTCTCTTAATACAATGTCAACCTGTTAATTTGAGAACCGGCCTGTGTCTGTCTTTGATTTCGTCTCATCCTTTTTACACTGGGTTTTCAGCGGTTTAACTACAAATAGTTTTAATTAACATAGAGCAGGATTTACGACCCTTTATCAACTCTATTACAGTGTGTTTTACATTGTGTTGTAGTTGTCTCTAGTCTTCCTCCCTATCTCTCTCTCTCTCTCGCTTGCTCCTGCCTCTCGCTCTCACACACACACGCAGCACACATGTGGACTCTCACACTGACAAACACAGGATACAGACAAACATAGCAGGAACAGACAGAGGAGGGGTGGTGTTATGTAACAACCGGTTTCCAAGTTAAATGCATTGTGTTCACCTCACTATACAGTTTTATCTTCACAACATGTTGTTACCTGACCTGCTGCTAAAAGGTCTGTCTGTCTGTCTGTCTGTCTGTCTGCCTGTCCTAACAGAGACGAACAGTGTTTATGTTTGACAGGAAGTGTATTTACAATATATTCTTTTGTCTTTCTCGTCATGCCAAACAGCCCCCGCCCCCTTCTGCAGTGGTCCTCTAGTTCCGGAAACCCCCAGGGGTCCTTGAGGAGGTCCCATCAGTAAAATTTTCTTGGCCGCTAAAATGTAAAACATCTGAGAGCAGGGAGCTGGTAGTTCGGCTAATATCTATCTGTGGAACCTAGTCAAACTAAATTGAATGTCTCAATATTCCAAATGCTTGTCAGTTCGAATATGATTATTTTGGGGTGTCCCCAATTCAAATATGATTATTTTGGGGGGGTCACAGCCTGACATGGTTAAGAACCACTGCAATTGAGCAGATGTTTGTAGATCACCTACTGTATTTAACAGGACCTAACACTTTATCTACCGTCGTTTGACGTCGTTGCTGCTAATTTCATTTAAGCTAGTGTTCTATGGTCTATGGTCTTTTATGTGTTAGCTTAAACACTGTTCAACAACACTACTGTGCTGAGAACACCATGCAGGCTACCGTTAGCTATTAGTTAAAACACTGTTTAATAACACTACTGCTCTGCAAGCAGCATGTAGGCTACCGTTAGCTTGTTAGCTTAAACACTGTTCAACAACGCTACTGCTCTAACAGCAGCATGTAGGCTACCGTTAGCTTGTTAGCTTAAACACTTTTCAACAACCCTACTGCTCTAACAGCAGCAGGTAGGCTACCGTTAGCTTGTTAGCTTAAAAACTATTCAACAACCCTACTGCTCTGACCATAGATATAGAAACCTAGATACCTCATTGGTCTCTGCAGTTCGTTGGAGCAACTGGTATCGCAGTCGCCATTTTAGAGTAGGCAAGTTACCATTCAAAGTGACTACTGGCCAATCACAGCGCGTAGACTACTGGCCAATCACGACGCGTCTAACTGACTTTTGCTGCGCGGCTGCCTCTTACGAAAAGACCCGCCCCCACCTGCCTCTGATTGGCCTAACGCCCCCTTGTGTGACACACGCGGAAGCTTGACTACTTTAAAATGGCGCCCGAGATACCAATGCCTCGGAGCCGAAGGAGGCGTCTACCTTTATATGTCTATGGCTCTGACAGCAGCATGTAGGCTACCGTTAGCTTGTTAGCTTAAACATTGTTCAACAACACTACTGCTCTGACAGCAGCAGGGAGGCTACCGTTAGCTTGTTAGCTTAAACACTGTTCAACAACACTACTGCTCTGACAGCAGCATAGAGGCTACCGTTAGCTTGTTAGCTTAAACACACAACACTACTGCTCTGACAGCAGCATGCAGGCTACCATTAGCTTGTTAGCTTAAACACTGTTAAACAACACTACTGCTCTGACAGCAGCATGGAGGCTACCGTTAGCTTGTTAGCTTAAACACTGTTCAACAACACTACTGAATTGACAGCAGCATGCAGGCTACCATTCGCTTGTTAGCTTAAACACTGTTCAACAACACTACTGCTCTGAAAGCAGCAAAGAGGCTACCGTTAGCTTGTTAGCTTAAACACTGTCAACAACACTACTGCTCTGACAGCAGCATGTAGGCTACTGTTAGCTTGTTAGCTTAAAAACTGTTCAACAACACTACTGCTCTGACAGCAGCATGGAGGCTACCGTTAGCTTGTTAGCTTAAACACTGTTCAACAACACTACTGCTCTGACAGCAGCATCTAGGCTGTCGTTAACTTGTTAGCGTAAACACTGTTCAAACAAGTTTTAGTTAAACTGTATAAACTGGGACATACAACGTGTACAAAGAGGAACATGTCAAATGTAATGAAACATCTGTGATACATGGGATGAACTTGAAACCAGAGTCATGCACCGTGTCGACTTGGTACATAAAGCTCAATTTATACTCAACTGCACAATGGTGTCACTCGCCGAAAGCATGATCTACAAGCCCACAATGATCTTGTAGATCTACTTAAACCCATTTTTAATATAATAGGTTCTCAAAATAATCTTTATATCTTTATACGATGCCACCATTTCTGTCTACTCACTCTGCGTCTCATTGGTGGGCTCGCCCCGGGTCGCTCGCCCCGGGTCAAATCCGGCAACCTCGGAACGATCGCCACCTGGTATTCCTTACCTTAACCTCAGTAAAACTATGTCTAAACCTAACCTTATTCCTAACCTTAACCTCAGTTAAACTATGCCTAAACCTAACCTTATTCCTAACCTTAACCTCAGTAAAACTATGTCTAAACCTAACCTTATTCCTAACCTTAACCTCAGTCAAACTATGCCTAAACCTAACCTTATTCCTAACCTTAACCTCAGTAAACTATGTCTAAACCTAACCTTATTCCTAACCTTAACCTCAGTAAAACTATGTCTAAACCTAACCTTATTCCTAACCTTAACCTCAGTTAAACTATGCCTAAACCTAGCCTTATTCCTAACCTTAACCTCAGTAAACTATGTCTAAACCTAACCTTAACCTCAGTAAAACTATGTCTAAACCTAACCTTAACCAAACATGGGGGTGAGTGTGTCCCGGTTACCCTGTGACCCTGATAACCAGTGACATTATAATAATTGCACCTTATATAGCTCAATGGTAGCTGCCTTCACTCCAGTGTTGATTGATTGATTGATTGATTGATTGATTGATTGATTGATTGATTGAATACGTAATTAACAGTATGGCAAAAAAGCACAGAAAGTACAGTTCTATACAAAAGGATGCTAAAAGGATTAAACCCAAGAAAGCTGTATGGCTTGTTTCCATTGGGGTCCTGTGTATTCAAGTCATCGAAACATTTAATGACAAACAATAATACAATACACGTGTGACAAGCACCTGGAATTGTAGGCATTCAATTTTGTTTGACTGGGTTCCACAGATAAATATTGCAAAAATAGCATATCTACAAGCTCACAACGCCTGGCACTGCAAGGCGTTGTGAGCTTGTAGATCTGCTATGTTCACAACGTTTGCCAATGTTTGCCTCTTTCTTACAGAATATACAAATATAGCCAATTTGGTATTAAAAAGTCTTTAAATTGTAACATTATAAATGTGCAGATACCCTGTTTACACTTATACTGTATGTTGGTTTGTTTACTGATGAGTGATACAACAATGTTGCACATTAAGATAATCATCTGGGGACCCCCCAAAATATGCGATGTACTCTCACAGTAACATGAGCCAAAGCAGCATGTCACACATTAGAATGGCAGAGAGGAGTGATGATTGGTTAACGTAGGTTACAATTTCAGGGTAAGCCAATCAGGGACAGAGTTGGGCGAGTCTCACACACACACCACACACACACACACACACACACACACACACCACACACACACACACACACACACACACACACACACACACACACAGAGAGAGAGAGAGAGAGAGAGAGCAGGAACAGACAGAGCAGGGGTGGTGTTATGTAACAACTGGTTTCCAAGTGAAATGTTGTCATATGCAGCATTGTGTTCACCTCACTACTACAGTTGTTTCTGATCTTCACCGCTTCTTGTTACCTGATCTGCTGAAATAATTAATTTTATCCTTCAACTTATTGTTTACTATTATACACACACACACACACACACACACACACACACACACACACACACACACACACACACACACACACACACACACACACACACACACACACACACACACACACACACACACACACACACACACACACACACACGTTTTACTTTTATAATTTAGTAACTAGTAAAGTAACTAGTTACTTTTTTAAAGTAACTTGTCCAACACTGTCAAAGAGAGAGAGGAACACAAAGCAGCAAACGACCAACTTCCTCTGTGGTCACATGGTTTACAATAAACTGCTGTGGAGACTCTGAGTGACTCACTGTGTGTCAGAGTCTGAGAGAGAGAGAGAGAGAGCGAGAGCGAGAGCGAGAGAGAGGTGGGGGGGGGGACTGCCAGAGGGAGAGAAAGTCAGAATGAGAGCGATGGGCGAGGGAGGGGTAATTCTTTGAGACACACATCTGGGTTTTTGACCAATAAGCACCTTTGTTTGCACCTTCAAAGGGTCAAACAAGAGAATCACATGACGTTGATCCCCTTCCTCCATTCGCTCATACTATGTCATGACATACAGTATGTTTAGGCAGAAGAATCATTAAGAAGCAATGCTTCGGCCCGGACGGCTGGCACAGCGGTCCGGCCACCTAGGCTCCAATTTAGCCTGACAACGCATTGCGGGTTCGAGTCCCGTTCCCGACGATCTTTGCTGCATGTCTCTCTCTCCCTGTTTCCTGTCTGTCTGTCTGTCTGTCTGTCTGTCTCTACTAAAAACTATAAATAAAGGCCACAAAGACCTCAAAAATATCAGAAAAAGAAAAGAAGCAATACTTCATTGTTTGTATAACATTTATATCCGAGTCATTGTATAAACACCATCAACTATATAATACCAGACTAGAGACATTAGTTCTAGTAAAGTGATTAAAACACTTACCCTATATTAATCTTTAGGCTTTAATACACCGTGGCAAAATGGAGTCCATGCTGTTCAGCTCTCTGTGTTGTCTGTTAAAATGGTGGACTGTGAATAAACACATAAAGTTCTATCATACAGTAAGGAGTGTCTACAGTGTGTTGTCTGTTAAAATGGTGGACTGTGAATAAACACATAAAGTTCTATCATACAGTAAGGAGTGTCTACAGAGCTGAGGAGGAGTCACTGAGTATTTAACCCTGTGAGGACAGAAAGCCTGGTGAAGTGAGGTTATGTGAGGACAGAGAGAGAGAGGAAACATGTTGTTACAGTGTATTCATGTACTTTACATTGATGTTTCATGAACATATCTGTATCAGTGTGTTTTACATTGTGTTGTAGTTGTGTATAGTCTCCCCCCTCTTTATCTCTCACTTGCACACACATGCATGCAGCACACATGTGGACTCTGGCGCGCGCGCACACACACACACACACACACACACACACACACACACACACACACACACACACACACACACACACACACACACACACACACACACACACACACACACACACACACACACACACACACACACACACACACACACACACACACACACACACACACACACACAGCAGGAACAGACAGAGGAGGGGTGGTGTTATGTAACAACCGGTTTCCAAGTTAAATGATGTCATGCAGCATTGTGTTGAAACATTGTTCATGTTTAATGTTTATATACTGAGAGGTCTGTCTGTCTGTCTGTCTGTCTGTCTGTCTGTCTGTCTGTCTGTCTGTCTGTCCGTCCTATGAAACAAACAACACTATATGTCTGTCTCATAGGACCACATTGTATTGTATTGAATAGTCTAACCCCATCCCTCAAAAAATGCAGTTCGCTGGGCTCATTTAAAAGAGCCTTCAAAAATCATCTTTCAGGAGGCCAAAGGAGGAGGTAGTACCAATTTTCCCGTTAGACAGCAGACCCTCCCCCCCTGTTCTTGTACATATTTTTTTTTCCCCTCTTTTTTTTTGTTTTTGTTTTTTTGTTGTACATAGTGTTATTTTTTTTGCTGTTTATTTTGTAATGATATTTGAACTGTGGTGCCACTAGATATGCCTATGAATTGAATACCAAGGCCCTCATTGGAAACAAGTCCGCAAGGACTTTTATGAACGGACCTGTTAGACAAAGTATTTCAAATGTAACTGTGCTGTTTTACATTTTTTTGCCTAATAAAATATTCAATCAATCAATCAATCCTATGGGCCTCATGCTACTGAAACAGGAGATAGGCTCCTGTCCTATGGGCCTCATGCTACTGAAACAGGAGATAGGTTCCTGTCCTATGGGCCTCATGCTACTGAAACAGGAGATAGGCTCCTGTCCTATGGGCCTCATGCTACTGAAACAGGAGATAGGTTCCTGTCCTATGGGCCTCATGGCTTGTCAAGGCTTACTTATTATCATTACCTTTAACTTTTAATTTGTTTCTGATGATAAACTTGTGGTATTGGTTCCTGAAGGTGTAGTAGCCGTTGTGTTCCTGGGTGAGTTTATCCATCAGCCACTGGTTGTTCACCAGCCTTCCCCAGGCCCCTCCCTCACTGGCTGGAGGAGGGTTGCCGGTACGACTCCACAGAACCTGAGACTTGCACACGCACACACGCACACACACACACACACACACACACACACACACACACACACACACACACACACACACACACACACACACACACACACACACACACACACACACACACACACACACACACACACACACACACACACACACACACATAATGTGGTCAAAATGTATGTCTGTTTTTATTTACATGAAGCCTATAGAACAGAACTGGAACAGACTAGATTTAAATGTCATACAGTCTCACCTAAAGAACAGTGAACATTATTATTATGCCAGAGACAGAGTTCTTTTGGATCCACACCCTAGAAAGTTTACAACCTTTAAGGTCTTAATGAAGATGTTGACATGTGACTGTTGTACTCACCTAAAACCTTCAGAAGCAGGACGGTGGTGAGTGAGGTGGAATCGTCCCCAGCAGAGAAAGCTCCTGTATCTTTGTCCGTCGTCTCCATCACAGAAAAAGTATAAGGGGAAAGCTCATAGTGTGGGTCCAACGACTGCAAATGTGTGGACAACATTTATTTAGCATTTATTCAGAGATGAGAGGCCATTAGTAATCACTTCTGAAGACATACCTTTATGTCAGGTGTTTTTCCTCATTGTTTTTGCTGATGATTGACCTATTTTTATTTATACAAATAAGTGCTAAAAGAGTGACTTTGAGAGCTTTTTTACCGTACAATGTGAGTCAATGAGGAGCATATTTTGAATTATCAATTTCTAATCAATGGAGCAATTATTTTAGATTTCTTGTCCACCTTTGGAGTTACATCATGGCAAGGTAACTACACAACCCAAACCTCTACCAAAGTGGTCTTGCCCTTTAATAAAGGAATATTATGTTATTGGATTCACTGGGTTCTGCGCATCCCATGAACGCCTGCACATCACCAGCATCCTAAAGATCTTTACTAAGAATTTAAAAAATGAGTTAGGTAAGGTTGATCCGTAAACTTCACCCCAGAACACATCTTCTCCCTGTTCATTGTATTACCATCAAGTGGCTCAGAGTGGAGGAGAGAGTATCACATTAAGTACAATGTTTAGGTACTTTTACTTTACTGCAGTATTTCCAATTGTCTATACTTTTACTTCTACTCCGCTACATCTCAGAGGCAAATATTGTACTTTTACTCCACTACAATTATTTGAAAAGTTTAGTTACTAGTTACTTTGCAGATATACATTATATATATAAAACATAAATTAACCACTTCAGCCCTATTTTATACATAGGCTATTTGAAAATAGACAATCTACAAGCCCACAACACTGTTGTGAGCTTGTAAATCTGCTATTTTCAAACATTTTTGTACTTTTACTTTCGGTACTTTAAGTACATTTTGATACCAATACTTTTGTACTTTTACTCAAGCAAATTTTGAATTCCGGACTTGCACTTGTAACAGAGTACTTCTACATTGCAGTATTGATACCTTTACTTAAGTAAAAACATTTGAGTACTTTTTCCACCACTGCCTGCAAGCCTTAAGCCTTATTATTGTAGCTCTATGGTTCACTTCAAAGCAGCTGGACGTCATTATAACCATTTATTATTTGAGTTGGAACACGTTCCTTTTACAGTGGCCATGTTGTTCTTTGATATTTTACTTGTTTAGTCCATTAAAAATGTATGAATGTATTTATGGTTGATTATATCTTTCTCTATGACTCTGCTAACACACAGACACCACAATGGAAATGAGGTAAAGCTTAAGCTTTGTCTTTTTTTGTAATCCTTTTCACACCCGTCCTTGGTTCTGGTGACTGATAGCCTCGATCTCTAGGCTTTTATTGTTTAGTTTTGCTAAAAAATAAAAGCCTGAACCAGCACGTCGGTGTACCCGGTCCTTGACCCGGTATAGGGAGTGTTTCATTTCCCCAACCAACCAGAGTGCAGTGGGCGTCGCTCGTAATGTTGTGTTGACGGGGGCGGGGGCTGACGGACAGATCGGCGAACCAATGGGACCAGGCGCATTCTCTCCGCGCTGATATTAAACCCGCCCCTCTATACAGGAAAGCAGGAAGGCTAGTGAGGTGACTGATAATGTCCTCTAATGTGTGAGGGGGCCGTGTTTTTACAATGACCTTTTTCATTTCATTTTTATCATTTCTTTGGAAAATGAAAATGAATCTACCCTTCCTCTTCGCCTTGCCTACTTGTTGTTAACTAGTTGTACGAGCTCTTGTTTTATTGTTTTATTGGATCTTGTTTATTCGATGCACTTATTTGTTTTAGCTCTTGCTCATTTGAGTTTCCCATTTGTCTCATCTGTTTATGAAAGTAGGTATAGCTGATATATTGCACTTTTTCCTCAGCGCTAGGTACAGTATATGCTCTTAGTTGCTTGTTTTAGATGAGAATGCACTTAAGACTTCTGGTGATTAGTAGTTTCTTTCCCTACCTATGTTGAATGCACTTATTGTCAAGTCGCTTTGGATAAAAGCGTCTGCTAAATGACCGTAATGTAATGTAATGAATATAACATGGTTAAAATTAAGTTTGAAGTTACAATGGGTTTGTATAGGAAGGGGGCGTGTCTGATAAAATGGTTATTAATATGGATAATTGTATAGAAAATATTCAAAATAAAGTTTGGATCCCAGGCTAGAATTCATCAGTAGGTCCTAAAGATGTGGCGCTTTCAGCTTCATATCATATATGAAGCTGATAAATATATTTAAAAATAGGGTTAAAGGAGAATACAACTCATTTTCAACATTGAACTATGTCTTTAATACACCTTAGAACTGTCAATAAGAAAAAAGGTGTATTAAAGACATAGTTCAATGTTGAAAATGAGTGGTATTCCCCTTTAAGGTACTGGACTAGTGTCAGACCCTCACAACAACTCCAGAGTTCTACCAAGTGGACAAAACAACCAAATGGTTTTATTGCCATTTCTGTGCATGAACTTTGACACTGCAGGTTTCTATGAGCCGTTGATGATGTCATGGCGATGATGTCATCAATGTGCTCTGATCACACCGTCATAGTGCTGGTTTGTCCTTTCATCCACCCACGGTTTCTATAGCAACACATAATAACCATGCTGACACAGCCTCAGAATATGACTCTTAACAGTACCGCGTACGATCGCTGTTGCCGGGTAGAAAACTTGTATCTCCATGTATTTCGTTGTATGTTTTTGTCATCTAAATTAATGCCCTAATTCAGTGGTTGTCAAATGTTTTTAATTTCAATGACCCTTGTAACTCTTGAGAGTGTACAAATGGTTTGGTTCCATTTGGTTCCAGTTGTACATTGTCAGAGTTACAGACCTATAAGGACCCTCCCTGGACCCCACTTTCAGAACCAACTGCCCTATTTTATACTTCGTCGCTTGACAGTGTTGTACCAAAAGTAGCAAAAATATGTGCATGTTCAAATAATGTACACTATACTTAAGACCATTTTAAAATGTCCTAATTTTTTTTATACATTTTGGAAAATATAGCCAATTTAAAATGGAGGTGCCCACTCTCCCTGGGTGGTGCCCACTCTCCCTGGGTGGTGCCCACTCTCCCTTGGTGGTGCCCACTCTCCCTGGGTGGTGCCCACTCTCCCGTGGTGGTGCCCACTCTTCCTGTATCCACACTGAAAAAAATGAGAAGTTGGCCTATGGGATATAATTGAACTGATTATATGTGCTCAACATAAACAATTCATGTTTGACCAAAAAACCTGATTACATTGTGTTGAGATAACATGAAGCTTGACATCATCCTCTGAAAGTGATTCAATCACATTGCCCTGACGCGTTTCAATTGCACCGGAAGATCAGAGGGGGGCGCTAATAAGCGCGCGGACGGAAGTTCGCTTTTCCCTCTTCTTTCATCCACTTGTTGATGGAAGCATCCCCTCAGGCACACGGTAAGAATATAAACCCTTAATCCATCCATCAAAACGTTATAAGGTTTACATTTCATATCAGTAGGCCTAATGTGTTTGTTATCGTTCAAAAGACGTACTTGGTAGGGAATGTTAACACTTAACAGCAACGCTGTTCGCATTAACATTAGCAACAGCGTTAGCTTAGCTAGTCCCTGCAGCTAGCGCTGCTAGCCTGTGTCATATTATTAGTAAAACCTTGATTCTGTCCATCACACAACGGTGTTGCTTCCCAACATGTCGCCAGGTGTGCATCGATATAACACGTTGAAACGGGTGGGTCTAAGTACCCGTATCATCCATATTGTTCAATAAAAAGCATTTTAATCTGATCGGCGGCCATTTTCTCAGAGTTATAATGTATCAGAGACTGCAATACACCTCCCAACCGGTAGGGTCACGTCATTGAAAGCATTTTATGGAAATTGAGAAAATGGCCACCGGTTGGATTAAAAAGATTTTTATCGAACAATACGGAAGATACGGGTACTTAGACACAGGCGTTTTGATTTGTTACATCCGTGGCCGTGGGGTCATCACTTTATATTTGAAATGTGAACGTTTATGTAGATGTACGGGTTGTAATGGAGACATTTCCAATACCAGGAACAAGTAGCACTTGTTTGGGACAGACCATGCCTAGTAATGTTTGTGCCTATTAACAACGTTATATTGATCAAACCGTGACTCTGTTCATCACACATGTCGCGCTAGCTAGACTATTAATAGTTGTGCACTTGAAGTGCAGTCTCAGCAACTTATTTATGCACCAGAGGGTGAAAATAAAGGCACATCTAGTCTACATTATACTCGTAGTATAAACACATTGTTTAGCCCTGTGGTTCTCAACCTGTGGGTCGGGACCCACATGATGTTGGGGGGTCCCCAGATGATAGTGAAGTGACAATTTAAGGACTTTTAAACCTTTTTAATACCTAAAAAGAAAGTAAAAACACAAGTAATCAATGAACTAGTATAAAACATTGGCCAAATTGTCAAATAATATAAGAAAGAGACAAACATTGTGAAAATAGCAGCTGGCGTTGTGAGCTTGTAGATCTGCTATTTTCACAATATTTATCTGTGGAACGGAGTCAAACAAAATGGGTCGTCCCCAGTTCAAATATGATTATTTTGGGGGGGTCCCCAGTTCAAATATGATTATTTTGGGGGGGGGTCCCCAGTTCAAATATGATTATTTTGGGGGGTCCCCAGTTCAAATATGATTATGTTGGGGGGGTCCCCAGTTCAAATATGATTATTTTGGGGGGTCCCCAGTTCAAATATGATTATGTTGGGGGGGTCCCCAGTTCAAATATGATTATTTTGGGGGGTCCCCAGTTCAAATATGATTATTTTGGGGGGTCCCCAGTTCAAATATGATTATTTCGGGGGGTCGCGGCCTGCAAAGGTTGAGAACCACTGGTTTAGCCAAAGTGTTGCGTCAATCCAGCCTCAGATTAAAGGACTTCCTAAAAACTAGACAAATTTCAAAATAAAACTGGAATTCAGCGATGATTTATTAAAATGTTGGTCCTCCCTCCTTTTTATATGCCATATCTTGAGATTTCAGTTAAACCCTTGTTGTGTGCTGTGTATTAATGTATTTGTTTATTGAGTCAAAAATGGAAATGGTAACTTTTGAGGAAGACTATAACTAATATTAACCAGTATTAACTCATTGAGTGCCAATGACGTCGCAGACGTCACGTTTTTCATAAGCCCAGAGTGCCAATGACGTCTGAGACGTCATGGAAAAAAAAAAAAAAAAAAAAAAAAAAAAACTCAAAAAAAAATCTTTTTTTTTTTTTTTTTTTTTTTTTTGAAAAAAAAGGTTCAGAACCCAAGATATGATGATTTGAAGATTTGCTGCTCCATTCACTTCTTGTTTAACTTTTTAACTGAAAAGGCTGTATCTCGGCTCCAAAGCACTTTTTTTTTACAATGTATTTTTGGCCTTGGCACAGGGGTGATATAGCCAGAAATATTTTTGGCACTGAATGAGTTAATGTGGCATAAATTGTTACTTGCTGTTTTAATTTAAAGTGAATAAAATGTCAACTTCTGCAAATCGTGGTGTCTTCACTCAGCTCCTCAACGCAGTTTTAAAGCTCTGTAAAGCCTTCTTTTTAAAGTTAAAACCTTAAATGGCTGTAGGTGCAATTCCAACTGGTGTAGTCAGTAGTGTTTTCATGTATTTAGTAACTTCTATTTTGTCCATTTGGTTACATATGTAACTGCTAACAACCGTGTTTGTTAAACAAACACAAAAAAAATTAATGTTTCAAACACAAAAAATGTTATGTTTCATTTGAACCTGACCCTGCTCTACAAAATGGAGCAGGGGTGATGCAACTTTAATGATGTAGAAGGCCACTATTTCCACACTCACTCAAGAGGGACACATTGCATATATTGTCAAGCAGAAACCTCTTATTTCCGTATTTTAACATTCTCCATAAATGAATGCCGTACTTTGCTGTTTGTAACCTGTTGTATGTTGATGTGTTGCAGACAAACGACCTGTGTAGCGGGTTGAGTGTCATCCTGCATCCAAGTCAAGGACCCCTCACACACCACTACGAGACCCTTCCATCAGGCTGAAGGTCATTAAGGCTAGCTGTGAAAGAACTGTTGGATTCACATACACACTCACTCACACAAACTCTGTTCTCTCCGTTTGTGATGCCAAGTGCAATATGGCACCACAGTTGTATGTTTTTAACCTGTTTGATGTGGGTGTGTTACAGACAAACGACGTTTATAGCGGCTTGAGTCTCGCCCTGCATCCAAGTCAAGCCTGTCGTCCCTGCTCCACTGGTAAATACTAACCTGTTAACCTTAAAAAATGACTGCTTATGCAGTCAATGTTGTAGAAATGTTTGAATGAATACTTTAACACTTTGGTAAAACTACAGAGTTACCGTTGTATGTTTGTAATCTGTTGTATGTTGATGTGTTGCAGACAAACGACCTGTGTAGCGGGTTGAGTGTCATCCTGCATCCAAGTCAAGGACCCCTCACACACCACTACGAGACCCTTCCATCAGGCTGAAGGTCATTAAGGCTAGCTGTGAAAGAACTGTTGGATTCACATACACACTCACACACTCACTCACACAAACTCTGTTCTCTCCGTTTGTGATGCCAAGTGCAATATGGCACCCCAGTTGTATGTTTTTAACCTGTTTGATGTGGGTGTGTTACAGACAAACAACGTTTATAGCGGCTTGAGTCTCGCCCTGCATCCAAGTCAAGCCTGTCGTCCCTGCTCCACTGGTAAATACTAACCTGTTAACCTTAAAAAATGACTGCTTATGCAGTCAATGTTGTAGAAATGTTTGAATGAATACTTTAACACTTTGGTAAAACTACAGAGTTACCGTTGTATGTTTGTAACCTGTTGTATGTTGATGTGTTGCAGACAAACGACCTGTGTAGCGGGTTGAGTGTCATCCTGCATCCAAGTCAAGGACCCCTCGCACACCACTACGAGACCCTTCCATCAGGCTGAAGGTCATTAAGGCTAGCTGTGAAAGAACTGTTGGATTCACATACACACTCACTCACACAAACTCTGTTCTCTCTGTTTGTGATGCCAAGTGCAATATGGCACCACAGTTGTATGTTTTTAACCTGTTTGATGTGGGTGTGTTACAGACAAACGACGTTTATAGCGGCTTGAGTCTCGCCCTGCATCCAAGTCAAGCCTGTCGTCCCTGCTCCACTGGTAAATACTAACCTGTTAACCTTAAAAAATGACTGCTTATGCAGTCAATGTTGTAGAAATGTTTGAATGAATACTTTAACACTTTGGTAAAACTACAGAGTTACCGTTGTATGTTTGTAACCTGTTGTATGTTGATGTGTTGCAGACAAACGGACCGTGTAGCGGGTTGAATCTCGCCCTGCGTCCAAGTCACGCTCCGGCACGCTGTCAACTAGGCTCATTGTACTGTAGGCTCATTTTCTTGTGGTGAGTATATGACTTCATTCACTTCCCCTCTACCTTAACTATCAAATGATCTGCTTAATATCATCGCTGTTGGGCAGAAACCTTGCATGTCCACAACATTGAATGAACGTAGTTGTTCAGTCACAAGTTATTGTTAATACTTTCATTGGTTAAATATTCATATAATCGACATACGCACCTAACTACTCAATCTGGCAACCCAAATTTGCATTTTATTATAGGTGAAGATTTTCAAAATATATTCACAATTTGTTTGTTGCTGTAACCGCCAATCTCACGACCTGATGCATCAAGCTGTGAGTTTCCCTACTTGTGACACTGCCATGATGAAGTATAAAATGGGGCATTCATGTATTAAAATAATAAAAAAATGTGGAGATGCAAGGTTTCTGCCAGACGGCAACAACATCCATTGGATTTATTGATGATCACTAATTGCAACATTCTCTTCTTTTTCAGTGACTGTTGCTGTGAATGTGGCTGTGTAAGGTGTGTGCTGTAGCAGTGTCTAGTAGGTCCCAACTTTTAAAACATTACAGAGAGAAACATACGATTCATGGGAAAAATTGTCGTTTTATGTGTATATATACAAGCTGCCCTTGTACTTTTAGAACTTGGAATGCTCTTCAAATTCATTTAAACAGATGTCATGTGACCGTTACCAGTCACAATCGTTCAGCTGGTTGTACATTTAGCTGCCATCTATGCCCGTGTAAAGATCTTGCCTCTGAAAAAGATTATTGGACTCACATTAATGCACACCTGAAGAAAGAGGAAGTAGTGACTTGCATGTTTTTGGGTTGCAACTATCAAACAAATATCTGTGGCACGTTTAAATCTCACAGGAGCAGAACACATCGTTCTTATTCTTTATTAGATTTTAAACCAGATATTGTGACAACTACCGCAACAGTTGACCAAGAAGCTGTAGAAAATGATGATGATGATGTAGTAGGTGAGGCATGCTCTGATGTACAACCAGATAGTAATATTGATGCCACAGAGGACCTTCCCCAAGTAATTGAGCACTCCTTTGCTGCAGCTTTGTTGAAACTTGAACATTTTTCTCATGTACCAAGTAAAACAATCAATGAATTCTTACAAGAGCTTCACCGCATAACTAGCTCTCTGTATATTCCCATTACTGATAATGTTTTGGGTCAAGTTTTTCAGAAGCACAATCTCCAAGTTGACAGATCTATCATAAAGGAAATAGCCAGTACTTTGTGCACAGTTAACCCTATAACTAAAGCTATACAGAAAGGTGGCACTCTGAGTTCTGCATATCAACGTAAGAAATACTATAAGGCTAACTTCAAAGTTGTTGAGCCAATTGAATATTTTCTGGATATTAGAAAAAAGAAAACCTTTCAGTATGTTCCCATTCTGGAATCCCTGCAAGTGCTCTTGAATAGGAAAGATGTTTTGGACCTTGTAGTTGGTAATCACAGACCACAAGCAGAGGCAGAAAATCTGAATCTGTATAGGTCTTTCAGGGATGGCCAACATTTTAAGAAAAATGATTTCTTCTCAGGTGACGAGTTAAGAATATCTATTGGATTGTATGCGGATGACTTTGAAGTCTGTAATCCTCTGGGCACCTCCCGTAAGAAACACAAACTTTGTGGTGTATACTGGGTGCTCAGTAACCTACCCCCAGAATCCAATTCCTCTTTGTCCTCCATTTACTTAGCCATTTTATGCAAAACAGATGATCTAAAGAAACATCGCTTGGAAGTTTTAGAGCCACTGCTAAAAGATCTCAGGGCTTTGGAAGAAGAAGGCATATTTGTTTCGGAGTTGGGAACAACTCTGAAAGGTACAGTTCAAACTGTTGCAGCAGACAATTTGGGAGCTCACTCACTTGCAGGCTTCGTTGAAGGTTTCACAGCTCATTATTGTTGCCGTTTTTGCATTGCAAGTAACGCAGACTTCCAATCACAAGAAGTGGGAGCAGGAAAATTCAGCCTCAGAAGTAAAGAGCAACATGAGGCTCATGTAAAGTCAGCTAAAGAGAGTGGCACTAGCAGTTTTGGAGTAAAACAAGCTTGTCCTTTGACTAAAGCTCTTTCTCATTTCCATGTCCTCACTGGGTACCCTCCTGACATTGCTCATGATATCTTTGAGGGCGTTGTACCTGTTGAACTTGCACTGTGTCTCAAATTATTTATATCCAAGAAGTATATTACTTTGGAGGGCATAAATAATGCCATTCTGAACTTCCCCTATAAGTGGACTGATAAAACTAATAAGCCTCATATTGTGCCACAAAATCTTTCAAGCAGGAAATCCATAGGTGGTAATGCACATGAAAACTGGTGCCTGTTAAGATTGCTCCCGTTTCTAATAGGGACTAAGATTCCTGAGGGCGAGCCAGCATGGCTGGTTCTGATGGATTTAAAAGAGATTATGGAGCTTGTTGCTGCGCCAGTCCACAATGATGAGTCCATTGCTTACCTTGATTGCAAAATCTCAGAGCATAGACAAAGATATCAGGAGCTATTTCCTGAAAATAGACTGCTGCCTAAACACCACTACTTGGAACATTACCCCACATTGATTAGGTTGTTTGGACCTCTTGTGGGACTTTGGACTTTAAGATTTGAGGCAAAGCACAGTTTTTTTAAGAAGGTTATTAAACATACCAGTTGCTTTAAAAATGTGCCGTTGTCACTGGCTGTGAAGCATCAATTCATGATGGGGTACCACTTGTCATCTCCAAGTCTTGATAAACCAACGCTAGATGTGTCAAGTGTATCTACAGTCCCATTAGATATCTTGAAGGAGGAGATAGCTCAAGCTGTTAAGCAAAGATACCCTGACCTATCTGAAATCCATCTGGCTAAAAATGCTTGGAGCAAGGGTATAAACTACAGAGTAGGGATGGTAGTTCCCCATGGGTCTGAAGGTGGCCTACCTGAATTTGGGGAAATTAGTCAAATATGCATTTTGGATCAGAGATTGTGTTTCATTTTGAAAGAGCTGTGTGGATGGTATAATGAGCACTATAGAGCCTATGAGCTGACTCCAGCTCCTACACGAGGACTGAATCTTGTAGATGTAAATGAACTTGCCGATGATTACCCCCTGGCTGAGTATCGGGTTGGAAATGTACGGATGGTGACCTTGAAAAGGTCAATCTGTCTGTGATAAGGTAACAAATTAAACGTGTGTTGTATGGGTCTTCCTGTCTCTCCAGCTCTTAATACACAAAAATAAATGTCAGGTTGTTGTACCAATTTAATCCAATCAGGAGGAAGGACTCATACAGGATAAACGAGTGAAATTGGAAGTGATGACGTAAAGAAATGAGCAGACAAAATGGAACTGGAACACTATAAAACAAGCTGATAAATGGTTACTCTTTGCTGATGAGGTCAAATTAGCTACCAACCCGAAAATGTATTTTAGTTAGAGCTGGAGAGACGCGTAGAGCCCTATTACTGAACACTATAGCTATGATTTCTATCACTAATTTCACATCTTAGAGGTATAACTTGACATTTTAACCCAAAAGGTGTGAATTTTCAATATAGCCACAGTCCTGTGTGGTGAAAACATGCCTGTGAAGATACGGTTATTAATACTAGTGCTTTTTTCAGGTTAATTCAACTTTGAACAAAGTTGCCTCTTGAATTGACTACAACTTGTATCATGAGTGTGCTTTTCTTTTTCCTTAGACAAAGAAGGTGGACCATGGCAACCTCGGCAGTTCTCAGAGTCATCCTGGGGGAGAACAGCAGCCAGAGAGTGGTCCTTCCCTTGGGCCTGCCAGATACCGTGACTCAACTGGAGAATGAGATAAGGAGGCAGTGTCAACTTCAGGACCTGTTTCGACTGCAGTTCATGGATGAACTTTTTGGAAACATCTTCCAGGACTTGACTTCCATGGAAGAAATACAAGACAGAGCTACAGTCAAAGTGCTGCCCCTCAGACCTGTTGTTGCTGGGGGCTGTGACAATGGCCCATTAACTCCGACACACGTTCCTAATCACGCTGGTGAACCCTCATCCGTTTCACCTGCTGACACTACTGTGATGCTCTCATCTCAAGAGTCCGTTTCCCCTAGGTCTTCTTGGCCAGAGGTCTTCCACATTCCCCGTTTTACTTATGATGCAGAGCTGAAGCTTGAGCAGGCCAGCCAAGTCTACAGAGAAGAAGGGACGCGGCTGATCCCTGATCCAAAGCTGAGGTCTGACATACTTCAGGGTTTGAACCAGGAGATAGTCCAATACAAAGTCTATTTCGCAGACATGGATGCTGAGAAAATCGCACAGGCACTCATCCAGAAACATCCTTGCTTAACAGAGGTAGCCTCTGAGACTGGATGTTCTGGATGGGTAAGGAGTATTAAAAATAAGCTGTCCAGTTATCGCACAATTCTCCGGAAGATGGGATGTCGGGAAGTGACTGTAAATGCCTTGAAGCACAAACCAGATGGCAGACGCAGTCCTGCCTTTGCTGTTAAGAAGCCAAAGAGAGGTGAAGTGGCTTACTGCCCCTCCTTTCCGAGTGGAGAAGATGACGATTCACTGGAAAACATTCGAGTTGAACTTCTGTCTGATATCAAGAAGCGTAACAACAGAGAGACTGTTAAGATGAAAATGCAGAGAACATTCGCTTTAAGAAGACACGAAGTCATTGGTTGTGATCCCATGATCAGCGACTTCACAATGAGATGGCCTGCTCTCTTTGATGAGACTGAGGTTAGTATTAACTAGTGACAGCGTATGTGACTTATTCTGTAAACGCTGTGCCATATTAATGAAAATTGTCTCATAAAGCCATATGTGTGCTTTCAGATTAATGCTGAGTTCAAACGGATCACCACAATTCCTCTGCAGTCTAAGTTCCTATCACAGCTGGACCTGTACTCTGCAAACCTGCTGAAGATGTTTGAAAGCACAACTGGGCAGAAAGGGAAAAAACTGAAAGCGTTGACCAACAACATGGACACTGTAAGTTATCTGATACTTTAGTAGATGTTTAGGTGGGCAAGTGAAAGGACGTCGCTAGACATAAAGCAGGAAGTGAGGCTAAACACAGGTCAGAGTACAGTAATGTCAGCCTATGGAATCCTCTGGGTGGGACCCTGTGGGGACACCCCGGCTTTCTCCTCTCAGATACTTAAGTCTTGTTAGTCGCCAGACTCCTCATCCATCAACTTGATCTGGTTCACCATATCAAGTTTTATAACGTGTAGATAGCCATTATTGTTTTGGGCGTCCTTGACATGAAAAAGTTTGAGCAACACTGAAATATAGCAACATAATTTTGTCAGGAAACGGTTTTAGAATTGGCCTCAGGTCTTACTCGGTTAAGCTAGGTGTCTAGCCCAAGTTTAACCTGTGGACCATGGTTCTTATTTTTTTTTAGAAAAGAGTCACTCTGGCTTGTCATTGTTCCACCCATTGCTTTCCTTTGAGAGTTCAGGGGGAGGTGTGGGGTGGGCTGCTATAAAGTATGGAACTTTGTTGTGGTCCTGGTCATAAATAGAATGTTCTAAAAGGGAAAGGTGGCCATTGGAGCAGGATTTGTGTTGATGATGATAGTGCATGCACAGCAATTTTTTTTTAAATGTATTGCCAAACATGTGCTGCAAGGACCTTATGTATTTGTGTATTTTAGTTTTAAGTGTGTATTCTGTTCTTCTGTCACTCATCTTTCAGGATGACATTGATGCGGGAAGGGACCTCCTATTGAAAGGACTCTGCCTCTACCTCAACGAGGATCCTGGAGACCTTGTGCAGGAGTTCATAGTAAGTGACTAATTGTAAAGTGTATACATGTGTACATCTTAGATTAAGAACCAGAGAACTTTCTCTGTCATTAGCTCTTTTTTAGCTGAGCACTCAGACGTCAGTGTTCTGTTAACTCTGCTCAAGTGTGATGCTACTCAAATGAACTGTACTGTAGTTGAATTACATAGTTGTGACTTAAACACATACTAAAATGGTAAATACTACTAAAAGCACTGACTAATTATTCTATCACTCCTTTAGTGACTGCATGATTGCTGATTTATTTAACTAACAACTAAACTGTTGGCTGAGAAACATGGGCTACTAATGATTGCTTCATCTCCCATGATGGTCATACTTTACACATGACTTAGTTGCACACCAGTGTCTCACCAAAAATAGCTGATCTACAAGCTCACAACACGTTGTGAGGTTGTAGATTTCGGTGCCAGACAACCAAAAAAGTACAAAAAGTGTAATCAGACTTGATCAAACCACTCTGTATATGAGAAAGAAGCTAAAGTGACACAGCCTCAAAGCACAGTGCATCTCATTAACTACAGATAAATAAATAAAACGGCCATAGCCATCCTTTTCCAGGTATACTTTTTGTGTAAAAAGCCCATTGAGATTGGGCCGTTTTTAGCCCAAGGAGTGGTTTTGGTGCAAAACAAATGCTTGCAATGGATTCAGAATCATAAAAACACCCTAGTTTGACCCCTCACATGCTACTTAAAACAGAATTACATTTTTATTTTTTTCCCCCGCATAAGGTTATGGTGGGTATAAACATCACCCCAACTTTCAGCAGCTGTCAAAAATTCCCCTAGGGAAACTGCATTTCAGTCTTTGTGAGATGTGTTACTAGACACTTTTACAAACGCATTGGTGAATATTTTTTTTGGTAAGGAATTTATTCCAAGATTGGACATTTTTCTGCTAATATCCCCTGACTACAAGCTAATCAGAGCTATATCACAGTCTTGACTCATGATTGAGATTCCTGTGTTGAATGCTGGTCTCATGAATGCTTTTTCTTAACTAATAATCCTTTTTGTGAACACTAGGATGTGGATGAGACGATCGTTGAAGGTGCGATTGAGAAGACCACCATGGGGATCTTCAGCCTAAAAAACACCGCCAGTGAGGACGATGTCAGAATTGTCCTGGAGGGGGTCACAGTCATTCAAGATTTGGAGACTGTGGCTTTTGCAGCCGCCATGTTGTTGGGACTGATTTACTCTCTGAACCTGAGTTACCCAAAAAAGCTCAGCTGCACATTTGAGGTACTGCAGAAGATCATTATGGAGTTGGATGGTGGGGTCCTCTCCCACAAAGCACAAAGCTTGAAGACCAAGCTACACCAGTGTGAGTGATGCTCACTGGTGGGGGGTGAAGGGAAGGGGGGGTACTCACACATTCTACCAGTCTTTGAAGAAGACTGTGTCAAAGAATCTCAGACTCTTGTTTGCCTCTTTAATATCTTAAAGTTGACCAAAACATGTCATGTTTTATACTAATAATGGCCAAAGTTTAACATAATAGTTAGTATAAATAGTGTTAGTTAAAGTGGTTCAAATCTAAAATGGCACTTTCCGGTTTTAATGGGTTTGATGTTTTTATGTGCCTTATGTCCGTTCTCACTCACGGCCCAAATAAGTATAGAAATGTATAAATATTCTAACCACTGTTCACATTAGAAAATACCATGCATCTTGTTCCATATGTTTGGACTGAATTAGTCCTGGACTTTGAAGAAATGCATTTTAAGAATGTTGCCTCTGTTTGAATACAAGAGAACCTCTCTCAAACTGTGAATCTCTCTCTGAATGTGACTAATGGGGAAGACAAAAAAAAAATCTAATGTAAAATAACAGGTGGGTGTCTAAAATTAGCTAAAATGTATTAAAAAAAGAATGTTAACATGTTTATATTGTTGTTTGTTGAAAATGTTCATTTGATGCAGTGTTTTACATTACACAATGCACTTTACTGTATTCCCCTGCATTTGAAATAAAATGTATTTGCACTATTTGAATTGTGTTGGACTAATATGATCATATCATGTATCTAGAATAATGAACATGACTGAATAAGGTTGCCAGAACATGATTATAACATTTATAAATCAATGGAATTAAGTTAAAATAACATGACTGAATCATGTTGCCAGAACGTGATTTAAACATTTATAAATCAATGGAATGATGTTAAAATAACATGACTGAATCATGTTGCCAGAACATGACTGAATCATGTTGCCAGAACATGACTGAATCATGTTGCCAGAACGTGATTGAAACATTTATAAATCAATGGAATGATGTTAAAATAACATGACTGAATCATGTTGCCAGAACGTGATTGAAACATGTATGAATAACTTTGTTCAATTACATTAGGTGAAGTTAATATTGATGTGTTTAATCTAGACAACTGGATTGAGTGCTGCCAATGCAAACGATTAGTGTGCAACCAATGTCCACTATTCAATCACATAGATCCAACGACTTATTTTTTTCAGTGCATATTATACTGTACTCATAGAAAACCCCCAAAAGAAGCAGAAGGAGAACATGGATGGATCAAAGATGCAGTGAGAAGCATTCAGGAGGACAAACACCATTGCTGTATTATTGCACACATCTAGTTTACCAGCGTCATTGTATGCATCATGTGAGACACCCGATAAGCTAATCAATATCTCTTGATAAGGTGCTGATATGTAATTAAGAAAACCACAACATTGCATTGATCTTCTTTTTAAAGCCATATATATATATATATATATATATATATAATGATGAATGATGAGCATCAATAACGGAATTCCACAAGCAAACAAGATATCAAAATAAACTTATTTTTTTTGTGATTATGCTTTTATCTCTTGAATTGTTTCGATGAATAAAACTGTGGTGGGACTGTGGTGGGGTCATGTACATGTCGGGGGGGGGGGGGGGGGTTTGTTTCGTGGTTGCCTAGGAACGCTCGCCAACGATGATGTGCCGACAGGCGGTGACAAGGACACGAGTCAGTCGGCGAGTGCATCAAAAAGATTTTAAAGGTCTTTTTAGGTTTTAGTTATTCTTTGGGAGGCAAATGACTGAATTACTGCATGTATGAATGTGTTTAAGCTGCTGAAGTCTCATGGAATGCGTTTCAATGGAATTGCACTGATCACAGTTTAATCTGCAGTTATCACAACAGTCTTTACTAGGTTGGGACCTCAACTACAGTCACATATAGTAGAGCTCAACTCTCCTCAATGTGGTGTCATCCACAATAATAATGTGACAATGTGACAATGGGACCCCCTCCCCCCGGAACCATTCCAAACACTCGCTTTCAAGCCTGATATAATACTTCATCGTACAACAGTGTCAGGCGTCTGAAAGTCGCAAACCTACAAGCTCAAAACGTTGTGGCGTTACGCCGACTCGTGAGCTGGTAGGATCGGCTATTTTCGACCCCCGTCATTGGTTTACGGATTACAAACCGTCTCTGTCGGGTGGAAACCTCCAAAACTGTTACTTTTCAGGATTCAAATAAAGAAAATAGCAGAAGCAGCAGATCTACAAGCTCAAACTGCACCTGCAGATCTGCTACTTTTGATGCTTTTGTGTGACACTGTAGTGTGATCAAGTAAGAAAAAACACAAAGGGTTAAAACATGGAGATAAAGAGGTTTCTGCCCGACAGCGATGAAATGAAGCTGAATTTATGACTTTAATTTCCCGCCCTCTCTCAGCTGTGTTCTCCTCTCCTCACAGTGTGGCTCTCAGAGTTCTCAAATTCTACCCGAACCGACCCGGCCCGACCCGACGTTTTCGGGCCGAGTCGGGCCGAGCCGGGCCTCAAAAGTATGCTAATTGGTCGGGCCAAGCCAAGCCTCAGACTCCGTGAAAAAAAAAGAAGAAGATTTTTTAAATTATTTTTTAAATTATTTTTATAATATATTTTTGAATTCTGTTCTGTCTGAATGTGTGTTTATCTATTATGAAGATGGCGCTCATGCTCATGGCTCAGGCAGCAGAGCGAGAGAGTAAAAAAAAGCGATTCTGGGCGAGCGTTCCGGTGGTAAACGGAACACTCGCCCCAAAACACACTCGCCCCCATTCATTTCGCGGACAGAGGCCGCCGGATTAGACCCGGGGCGAGTGTGTCTTGGGACGAGCGTTCTTGTAATCCATTGCCGCATATGTAGCCATGGTTCACGTGAATCACGTTCATGTTTCAGGGCTACCGCATGATGCATCCATATCAAGGGTCCTTTTAATACAAAAACCCACGTCAATTTCGGTCTACAGAATAATAATAACAGAATAATAATATTTAAAAAAAAAAAAAAAAAAATGTTTTATCCCCCCCCCCCCACCTCGGGTTTTTTCGGGTTTCGGGCCTAACATGATGGAAATAGTCGGGTTCGAGCCGAGCCTCGGTTAGGGCCGAGCCTTAATTTTCAGACCCGTTGAGAACTAGCCTCTCCTCTCCTCACAGTGTGTGTGTTTGGTCCCTAGAATAATAATACCTGCTCAGGTTATACTCTGTCCAACAACAACACAAAAGTCATCTTTGTCATTTAAACAGAGTATAATGGGCCGGCCACACCTAGCACCATATAACTGCAACTATAAATAATATGGTTTTAGATATCGTTCTCAAGTTGAATGGCAGAGCGTACCACAACGTTAAATATAGCATTTTCAATATGTTTCTAACTCAATGGAATGGCAGAGTCCAGATACCACAGCCTTAACCACAACATCACTGTTAATGCTCATTGCTCACATTCAGTGAATTGTGGCCGGTTACATTTTTTTTGCCCGATTTACTTCTGCATGGAATGAAGCAAAAATAAAAAACGTCATGACTAGCCTATAACATTTTGTCAGGCCAAATTCTAATCTGTGATTTGTCAAACAGCATGAAGGTAGCGTATCTACAAGCTCACATTGTGAGCTTGTAGATCGGCTATTTTCAGTGAGTGACACCATGACATGCTTCCATAGGAAGAATCCATGACACAGAATCCAAATGAATCCAAATGACTGAATCCAAATGACTGAAATCAGTGGTGATGACCGTGCATTTTTAGTTTTTTTTAAAGAGAGGGTTGCGAACGAGGACAGCCTACAGTTATACATGTATGGTGCTTGGTGTGGACAGACCTTTTATTCAGCCTTCAAACGGTCTCATTTTAACCAATGCCCTCTGCGTCCGACAGCAACTACAGCCCGAGGGGGGGGGGGGGGGGGGGGGGGTGGTGGTGAGAGTCTGAAATGGAGGGAGGGGGGAGTTAATTGGAATAAAAATGATACAGTATGACCACCAATTGAAAGTCTTCTCTGTCAAGCTGCAGATATTATTCGTATATATTTATGGACATACATTCCAGATTACCTGAGTATTGGATTCCCAGTGAAACGAGGCCAGATGTACGTTTGTTGTGTAGTCTCACACAGCCAGACAACTATTCCACAATATCCCAATGCTAAAGTACGTAAGAGTCTGGAACTACACCTCCTGAATTTTATATAGAGTCTGGAACTACACCTCCTGAATGCTATATAGAGTCTGGAACTACACCTCCTGAATGTTATATATAGTCTGGAACTACACCTCCTGAATGTTATATAGAGTCTGGAACTACACCTCCTGAATGTTATATAGAGTCTGGAACTACACCTCCTGAATGTTATATAGAGTCTGGAACTACACTTCCTGAATGTTATATAGTCTGAACTACACCTCCTGAATGTTAGAGTCTGAAACTACACCTCCTGAATGCTATATAGAGTCTGAACTACACCTCCTGAAATTCAGGATCCTCTTTACTCCTGGATAATTTTCAGAGCTTCCGTTGCTCCAGACTGTATGATGGAAACATTTAAACATTGTGGGAGACAACAGTCTAGTTTGGGAGACTACGGTTTTGTGCAACAAATTGTGGCCAAGTGGATCGTTTTCCATTTTTGTCCGATTTTTACTTCAGTTGCATTTTTAGTTTGTTGTTGTTTTTCTTAAAGAGAGGGTTCAGAAACATGACCTGGATATTGTAAACATAATCCTTCAGCAGTTTCCTTCCTGTTAAACGTTCATAACACAGCAATACACAGTTGATTCATTTTTTCCCGACTTAATTTTTTTCGTAAACAAGCGTTTTTTCTTTTCTTTTCATAGAGATATATGTGTATATATTTATAGAGAGCTTATTCATACTGTGGCTGCTGGAACAGAACACAAAACACATAATTTAATCTTAAACATACTACCATTTTTTTTTTTTTTTTATGCATGCCCCCCCACCCCACCCCGCCCCCAGCCCCTCCCCTAACCCCTCCCAGTCGACAGTAGCCTGTTCCAACTCCTCCTTTATGACTGAATGAAGGCGGCACTGGAATGCCGCCGATGATTGGAGCCTTTTTCTTTAATGTGGAAATAGCCTCGTTCACAGCCTTCACTCATCTCAGAGGAGAAAAGCCTGGTGCAGAGAGTGTCTATAGGGGGGGGGGGGGGGGGGGGACAGCCGTCGTATGCATTTCCCCCAGAAACGATATTTTGCGACCAATCACTCGTTTCATTCACGGAGAATGTAAACAGATTTGTAAAGTGTCAACGTCATGTCCTTGGGCGGTAGGCTACTTCCACCAAATTCCGGTACTTCCGTTTTAGACACTCGACCGGCTAGGTCTTGCCCAGCGTGATATGGAACAGGGTGCAAGGCAAAAAAAAAAAAAAACGCTTCGATGTCAGATCACAGATCATAATGTTTTGCCTTGCACCCTGTTCCATGTTAAGGTAGCTCTCCACCAAACAGACATACTACAGATTACTACAGAGTGGCAGTGGAATGAAGTCGGCAGGCTGAAAACCCACCTCTTCAGGAAACACTACCCTGACCCTTCCTCTTAGCCTTGCCTACTTGTTGTTAACTAGTTGTACGAGCTCTTGTTTTATTGGATCTTGTTTATTTGATACACTTATTTGTTGTAGCTCTTGCTCATTTGATTTTCCTATTTCTCTCATCTGTTTATGAAAGTAGGTAGCTGATATATTGCACTTTTACCTTAGCGCTAGGTATACTCTTAGTTGCTTGTTTTAGAAGAGAATGCACTTCAGACTTCTGGTGATTAGTAGTTTCGTTCCCTACCTATGTTGAATGCACTTATTGTAAGTCGCTTTGGATAAAAGCGTCTGCTAAATGACTGTAATGTAATGTAAAGTCGGGAGATCAGTCGGTTGGAAGGTGGGTAAAAACAAGTTGCTGAATGCACCTGAGGGCCGACACCGACAGACATGCAAAAAATAGCCTATGGCTTGACTGAGCATACTCGGACGGCTTTCGCGACAGTGTACCCGCCGCCCATTCAACAGCAGATTTTAGGCAACAGACGCTTTCCATCGCTTACTGCCGCCGCCGACGTTGGTGCGGCGGAGAGCTACCTTTAAAGAAATAGGCTCCCAGCTGCCTCCCAGTGCCTTCTTCATTCAGTTATGTGTGTCTTGCTCCTGAGACGCACCGGACCAGAACCAGCCTGATTTAGGCTGGAGGCCGCGGTGGAACCATCCCTTTAAAATCGTCCTTTATAACATCTGAGAGAGCGAGGGCTTCTGTCCCCGCAAAGAACTGTGCCAAACAAATATGCAGTGTGCCACACAAACAAAACACGTGGAGATGTCCTAGAGGGTTGTTTCCAAGGAGGCAGAAATCCAATGCAAAAAAAATAAACAAATTAAAGAGGCAGACCACTGCACAATGTAAAAGAATAGTAATAATGCCTTCAAACAACTATTTTGACAACTTTTGTTTAAGCAAACACACTCTCAATCTGGGAACCCATTTGTTTTTTAAAAAAAAAGGACAAAAAGAAAGAAGCAGGAAGTCGGTTTGGCTCCTCCCCTTTCTAAGTCCACTTCCTCCCGGGTGCTTCTGTGTTTGTTCCCATGGCTCAGTAACCGGTGCTGGAATTAAAGCTCTCTTCCGGGATTCTCTCTCAGCCTGCTGGTTCCTAATAACACATTGACTGCCTGAGATTAAAACATTGTTTTTCATCCCCATGCCAGCATTTTTTTTACCTTAAATTGACGATCTTTGGAGGAAGCCGTGGCGGAAGCCACGTTGTAGACACGGAAGTAAACAAAGCCGGAACAACTGAGCAACATTTTTTTTACCGCGATCGGCCATTTTGTTGCTATTGCCCGTTTAATAAGGCTCCTTTGCACCACAAAAAGAAGAAATCCGAGCGAGTTGTGTTTTTCTACAACTCATAACATAGGAGTGGACAGAAGTGATGTGTTTTGGGATGACCTCACACCCGTCCATTCCTTCTCTCAGAGTCAAGGGGTCATTCCTAAGTTGTGTTAGAGTGCCCTCTTGTGGAAGAAAAAAAAGCAGATGTTGCTGTTTCACCTTCTAACGGTTGCAATATAATATAATCTCAATACAAGTGAATGAGGTTTTGTAAAGACTTTAGACTTGATTTAATTACCTTAGGAAACCTTTTCATAAACGCTATGTTTTCCATGGCTAGTTTAAATGTTGTTAATAAAGGCTGTTTGAAGGCATTAAAAGGATTATTTTTGCATTGTGCAGTGGTCTCCCTCCTCAAGTTAAGAAATATGCAGGACAGAACATTAACCACTCAAACCCTCCAGACTACACTGTACGTCCCAATAGCGGAAAATAGCCGATCTACAAGCTCACGACACATGGCGTCACCAAAGACAACGGGAAAGAAAGACTCCCACACTTTGGATTCATTTCCATCCTGTGTCACGTGGGTTCAGGAGGCCAGGGGTGCGTTCAGAGGAGGTAACACTCTGAGAGCAGAGAGCACCCCGGGGTGCTGCTCAGGCACCCACAGGACAGGACGTCTCTTAACTCATTAACCCATTAAGACCGGGGACGCATCTGTGTCATTTTAGGATTTCTTTGGCTATTCAAAAATAGCAGATCTACAAGCTCATAGCGCGGCACAGCACTATGAGCTATCTACAAGCTCACGAAGTGAGCTTGTAGATCTCTTCTAGATCTTCATAGATCTCTTGTATAGATCTGAGCTTGTAGATCTCTACGCACGGTGGAGTTTGTAGAGCGGCTACTTTCGCTCCGAATGCTCGCCAAATCTATTTTCGCCGAAAGTTGGCCAATCAGAACAGGACGCTGGGGTTCATGTGGTTAAAGGCGGCTACGTCTTTGTGATTGTTTGTCATTGTTGTTGTTGTTGTTGTTGTTGTTGTTGTTGTTGTTGTTGTTCTCGTTGTTGTTGTGTTGTTGTTATCAGGACATTGTTACTACGTCATGCAGAGACAGACAGAGAGAGAAAGACAGAGAGTGATCAGATCAGATCTTTACGACTATGAGAACTAATTGTACTTCTTTTCACAGGTTGTGGGTTTGATTCCAAAAAGCTACGACTCTTGTTTCCAGATAAAAGGAGAGACATAGAACCTGATTTGGGACCTTCTGCTCAGGAGGAGGATCTTTATCTACAGAAACCCACAGAATATCAATATCGTCTCTGTCGGGTGGAAACCTCATATGTCCATAACTGTAACTTTTCAGGATTCCAATTCAAAAGTATCAAAAGTAGCAGATCTACAAGCTCGAAACGCATCGCTTCGCGCCGCATTTCGAGCTTGTAGATCTGCAACTTTTTTACTTTTTGATACTTTTGTGATACTTTTGTGATACTTTTGTGTGCCGCTGTAGTATGATCAACTAGGCAGGGTGTTAATTTACGAAAAGAATAACGCGAAAAGTATATGGATATAAGAGGTTTCTGTTGGACAGCGATGACTTTCAATATATTTCTGAAATAGCGGGAAAAAAGGTTTCAGGTTCTGGAGGAAGGTTCTGGCTTAGAACCGCTCATAGTCGAAATGAGCCGAGAGAGAGAGAGGGGGAGAGAGAGAGAGAGAGAGAGAGAGAGAGAGGGTGGGGTTGGAGGCGGGCCGTGGGGGGTTGATTGGTGGGCGGTGGGTGTTTTTTTTAAAGTAGCGTTATTGGCAGACAGGGCAGAGGCCAGCTCTGCTGGGGGTTTTAGCTGATGGCCAGGCTGTCTGTCTGGACCAGCGGAGTCTCTGGGGGGCTGCCAGGCTCCTCGGGGGGGTCCTCTGTGCTGGTGCTGGCGGAGGCTCCTCGTCGCTCCTCCTCGGAGCCTTCCTCCTCCTCCTCCTCCTCCTCCTCGTCGGGCTCGGAGGGCGGGGCCAGGAGGTGCATGGCGCCGGGCAGCCTTACGGGGCAGAACGCTGAGCCGGTGGGGATGAAGTTCACCTTGTTCTTATCAGGACACGAGAAGAGGACCGACGAAGAGGTGGACTGTCTGAGAGAGAGAGAGAGAGAGAGAGAGAGAGAGAGGAGAGAGAGAGAGAGAGAGAAGAGAGAGAGAGACAGAGAGAAAGAGAGACAGAGAGAGAGAGAGAGAGAGAGAGAGAGAGAGAGAGAGAGACAGAGACACAGAGACACAGAGACACAGAGACACAGAGACAGAGAGAGAGATAGAGAGAGAGAAGGATGTCCAATGGAATATAAGTACCGTAAGGACTACTAATCATATTTGTGTACCCGTAAATAATGATAATGAACTTTATTTGTACAGCACCTTTCATGACATGAAATGCAGCTCAAAGTGCTTTGCAGAGCAAGAATACAATTACATAAAAAGTACAACTAATTTAACAATAAAGCATAAAAGAAAAGCAAAAAAGGCAGTGACTCAGGCAATACAGTGAGGACAACACAGAGATTTAAAAATCAACTAAAAGCAAGAGTGAAGAAGTAGGTCTTGAGCTGTGCTTTAAAGCTATCCACAGAGGCTGCCTGTCTTAGGTGTAATGGGAGTTTATTCCAGTCCATTTAGAGCTTTATAAACAAGTAAAATAATTTAAAAATCAATCCTAAAAACAACCGGGAGCCAGTGTAGTGAAGCTAGAACTGGAGTAATATGTTCTCTCATCTTAGTTGTAGTTAAAACTCTGTCTGCCGCATTTTGAACAAGTTGTAATCTGTCAGTTGTTTTCTTTGACAGGCCAGAGTAGAGTGCATTGCAGTAATCAAGACGAGAGAAAACAAAAGTGTGGATCAACGTTTTTGCTTCGACCAACGACAGATAGGCTCTAATTCGCGTAATATTTCTAAGATGAAAGAAGGCCATCTTAACATGATTAATGTGTGTATTAAAATTCAATTCAGAATCAATAATTAACCCCAAGGTTCTTTACTGTAGTGTTACTTTCTACAGTCAGGTTACCAAGTCTACTTAGAGCTAAGTAGAACTAAATAGAACTACTGCACATATCAACAGAGAAAGTACCTTTAAATACATCTGAAAGACTGCTGCTACGTGTATTTAGCGTAAGAATGGTTGCTATGCATCTCCAAAGTTTTATACAGAGTGAATGCAAAATCTTGAATTTGTTTCAAAAGCTTCATACCATGTTAGCGTAGCTTACATGTATAATATAGAACCATTTCTAACAGAAAACGCAACATGTTTTGTGGTTTGGTAAGTTAGCTCTAATTGTGATTCTTTACACATTTATTTATGTCCTTTTAATTGCTCATACCTGGTCAGTGTTGTGTGATGTGAACAGAGCTGAGAGCAAACCCATACAGTACCTGGTCTCCTCGAAGGCTTTGATCTTCTCGCAGCCCTCTGGGGGCTCGCGCTTGAACATGTAGGTGTTGTTGGGTTTGGGCGACGAGGCGAACTTGGGCAGAGGTGAGCTGCTTCCACTGTCTGTGTGTCAGAGAGAGAGAGAGGGTTTATGAGAGAGAGAGAGAGAGAGAGGGTTTATGAGAGAGAGAGAGAGAGTTTATCAGAGAGAGAGAGACAGGGTTTATCAGAGAGAGAGAGAGAGAGAGAGAGAGAGAGAGAGAGAGAGAGAGAGAGAGAGAGAGAGAGACAGGGTTTATCAGAGAGAGAGAGAGAGAGAGAGAGAGAGAGAGAGAGAGACAGGGTTTATCAGAGAGAGAGAGAGAGGGTTTATGAGAGAGAGAGAGAGAGAGAGTTTATCAGAGAGAGAGAGACAGGGTTTATCAGAGAGAGAGAGAGAGAGAGAGAGAGAGAGAGAGAGAGAGAGAGAGAGAGAGAGAGAGAGAGAGAGAGAGAGAGTTTTACAAGGGTAAAATCAGGCATTACGACAAAATACATTTTAGTCGACTAAATCAACTGCAGATTTAGTCGACTATAATCTTATGATATTTAGTCGACTAAAACTAGACTAAAACTAAAACATTTCAGATGACTAAAATATGACTAAAACTAAATGGAATTTTATTCAAAAGACTATGACTAAAACTACATCAACATTTGCTGTCAAAATCAACACTGTCTGGGTGTGTGTGGGTGCTGGCTGGGTGTGTGTGGGTGCTGGCTGGGTGCATGTGGGTGCTGGCTGGGTGTGTGTGGGTGCTGGCTGGGTGCATGTGGGTGTATCCTATACCTTTGTCCCGGTCGTAGAGCAGGTCCTCTGTGGAGTAGGGGCTGCCGTCATGTGAGCCCTGTGGGCAGGCGGGGGAGGGGCAGGGCGACAGGCTGGAGCAGCTGCTGGAGCGTCCCGGTGCTGAGGGGGTCTGTGTGTCCACGCTCTGTGTGCTGCTGCTACCATGCTGGGGCCGGAAGGGAGCCCGCCGGCCGTCTGGGACCTCCAGGGCCTACGGAGAGGAGAACCACACACACACACACACACACACACACACACACACACACACACACACACACACACACACACACACACACACACACACACACACACACACACACACACACAGGGGAGGTCAGTACGTTTAACACACTCCCCACGGAGACATCGTTTGTTTACATCCAGGTTGGAAAAAAAACATCTGTGGATCGTCAAAAAGACTCAAAATAAGGTAAAACCGCTGGCAGTGGTGGATTAATTAATTAATGAATACCTGGAAGTGAATGTGTTAACACCTACATAATAAAGCTAGTTTCACGTAGCCGGATATCCAACCCATACCCTCGCCCTGTTTAAAACCACCCTCAAAACCCACCTCTTCAGATACACATTGCCCATCTAATTCTAATTTTAATGTTTTTGTTTTTAGCCTTTTAACTAGTCATTTTCTTATTAAAATAGTTTTTGTTTGTTTTGTTTTGTAAAGTGACTTGGTGTACAGAGAAAAGCACCATCTAAAATTGGATGTATAATTATTATTATTCCCTTGTAATTGTAGTTATCCGCTGCCTTTGCCAGCTATTTCTTTCATTTGTTCCCAGTTTATGGTTCAGCGTACGGACCCCTGGACCCCCGGACGCACCTTCAGCTCCTCCTTCTCCCCGTTGTCTCTGATGAAGACCTTCTCCAGCTCGTGGTTGATGCCCTCCATGCTGCTGGGAACCCGTGAGATGGAGGGCTTTGGCACCGTGATGTTGGACAGCGGCATCTGGGCCGACTTAGACATGGAGACCTGCTGTAAAGCAGAGACAACATGAGTTAGTATTCAGTGGTGGAAAAAGTACTCATTTTCTTTTTACTTAAGTAAAATTATCAATACTGCAATGTAGAGATACTCTGTTACAAGTAAAAGTCAAAAATGTACTTGAGTAAAAGTACGAAAGTATTGGTATCAATATGCACTTAAAGTACCAAAAGTAAAAAGTATTTATTATGCAGAATGTCCCGTTTCACAAGTTTTCAAATGTATGAAATGTTAAAAAACCTTTTGAAAATAGCAGCTCTACAAGCTCAGAATGTTCCAGAGATAACGGCCACTTCGCCGATTTTCAATTGAGTTTTGGCCATTGTCACCCGTTTTTTCGCCGTCCGATAAGGAAGGTCGGACGGCGACAAACTAGATACCTGAGTAAAGTTCACTTTGAGCTGCATCCAACACACCCACTGCCTTACCGTTAGGCCGCTAGGGGCCGTTGGAATTTTTTTTTTTGTGAGTAACAGATTTAAAAAAAAAAACGGCCCAACTAATTAGCATAGATTTTGGGCCGAGCCCGAAAACATCGGGTCGGGTAGGGTCGGGTTGGCCAGAATTTCAGAACTCTAACCTGAATGTGGTTCACACTGGAGGAGAAGTTGTTGTTGTTGTTGTTTGTGGTGGTGGTGTTGTTGTTGTTGTGGAGGGTGGTGTAGGTGAGGGGTGCGTATTGCAGGGGGGACAGACGCTCCTTGTTGTCCTTACTGTGACGTCCTCCCTGCTTGCTGCGCTGCAGCTGCTGCCTGAGCCTGGAGATCTGCTGGAGAGAGAGAAACATCATGTTACTATAATGATCCTCATACCAGGAGCCTGGAGATCTGCTGGAGAGAGAGAGAAACATCATGTTACTATAATGATCCTCATACCAGGAGCCTGGAGAGCGAAAGAACAAGCGTGTTGCTTAATTACTAAGGACTCAGACTCTGTTTTGGCACAACCAAATATAAATTAGGCCTGTGTGTGTGTGTGTGTGTGTGTGTGTGTGTGTGTGTGTGTGTGTGTGTGTGTGTGTGTGTGTGTGTGTGTGTGTGTGTGTGTGTGTGTGTGTGTGTGTGTGTGTGTGTGTGTGTGTGTGTGTGTTCAATTCTAGTGTACGCATTACAAATACCCACAAATGGAAATAAAGTGCTTGAATTTGATGGCTTTGCTGTGTCCTGGTCTAACCACTGGGTGTCACTGTTCCCTAAGGAGTTGTATGGTGTACTGCTTCCTGTAGTCCATGTGGAGGGCAAAGACCTGGAAGAAACAGCCACTAACTCACTGTTCTATTCACCTGTTTCTTGGCTGTGTGTTTTCCACTTCCTGTCGGATTTCATTGGATATCATTAGTCATCTGACCGGTTTCATTGGATTTCATTGGATCAAAAGACAGGAAGTGGAACACCGTGAAAAGCCTAGGAAACAGGTGGATAGTCCAATAATCAATGTGGGGGTCCTTGACATAAACATGTTTGAGAAACCACTGAACTAAGACGGCAGTAACATCATACAGGGTCAATTAGGATTATTATTATTATTATTTTGTAGATACAGTTAACGGCATGGTATTGAATGGCACTCCTCTATTCTTGTATCACTTCTTGGCCTCTCTGTTGCTTGTTTTTATTTTTCAAAAATAGCAGATCTACAAGCTCATAGCGCAGCACTCGCCACCCCACTTTGAGAACGAATGGCTTAAGTTGTAATTGTAAATGGGAAAGTGTTTTGGAGTTATGCTGGAAAGAGAACTAAATATAAGCACGTGAACACAAACATGTTCAGACATAATCCCTTCCTGTTCATGCAATCTCAGTCTGATTTATAGGCCAATCTATAGGCATTTAGCAGAGACTCTGATCCAGAGTGACTTATAATAAGCTACATCAAATACTCAGTAAGCTAGGAACCTATAGCATCTGTCTAAAGTTTAAACAATATACATTGAAACAATAGGATACCAGGTAAACAATGAACCTAGGATCCGTTTAAATAACACACTAACATCTAAATTGCATTTTTAACAGTGTGGTCAAGAAAAAACTATTTACTTTAAAAAAAAATAACACCCAGTGTGAAGTGGGCGGTGTGTGGTCATCGTAGTGGTCATTGACCATTACAGTGATGGAAGTTGTGTCTCACTAGCCAATCACAGCATGTGGAATTGGAGCACTATGTCACTGTTGTTATTTAACAGTGGTCATCACGGTGATGGAAGCTCACTTAAAAAAATGTGTTTTTTTTTAAATACCCCTTCCACCCACAATGTGTGATTCACTTAAAAAAATCACACCCAGTGTGAAGTGGGCGGTGTGATCACAGTGGTCATCACAGTGATGGAAGTTCACTTAAAGAAAAGTAATATTGTGGACCAACACCCCTAACTAAAAAAAAAACACAAATGTGTTTTTTTTTAAGTGCATAGTCCTATTTATAGGGCTATGCACAATTGTCATGTTTCACTAGCCAATCACAGTCCTGAATAGACTGTGATTGGCCAATCACGGTGCAGGGTTAGGGGGGTACACTGGTGGCCAATCACAGCGCAGGATTGGGGGGTGCAAATCTCCAAACCTCACATATAGGGGCGGTTTCACCGCCCAAAAAACACATTAATGTGTTTTTTTTAAGTGCATAGTCCTATTTATAGGGCTATGCACGTGGAATGAGGGGAAGTGAGACAGGATGAGAGAGAGACGGAGAGACGGGCAGATAGAAACTGACAGAAAGGGTGGGTGGGTGTGTGTGTGTGTGTGTGTGTGTGTGTGTGTGTGTGTGTGTGTGTGTGTGTGTGTGTGTGCATTAATAATTGTTAGTGGAGTGAAAAGTACAATATTTTCCTCTGAGATGTATGAGATGCAGTGAATTAGGAAATATTGACACACTCATGTAAAAGTATACGTCAAAAATTGTACAGTACTTGAGTAAATGTACTTTATAGCTACTTGCTACCACTGGGTGTGAGCTGGTTACTGGACCAGTGGATCCAGAACATGTCCATACATGTCCATCTATACATGTCCCCCAGTCACTGTGCTGTGTGACGCACAAAACCTGCACCTTGCACTCCAAGTCTGCTCATTATAACCCATTCTATACAGGAACGCATAAAAGTTGCTTGTAAATATTGGTAGTTGCTGGTTGTGTTTTTTATGGTCTTGTGTAGTTGCTTATTTGAGCTTTGGGTTTCAGAAATATTCAAAATATGTCATACTTTCTTTCAAGATGTTTTGAAAATAGCAGATCAGCAAATAGCCAGTACGTGTATATATATGTATATTTGTGTGTGTGTGTGTGTGTGTGTGTGTGTGTGTGTGTGTGTGTGTGTGTGTGTGTGTGTGTGTGTGTGTGTGTGTGTGTGTGTGTGTGTGTGTGTGTGTTTCTCTTGGTCTTGTTGTTCTCACAGACATGGTTGATGGTTGTGAGCTTGTAGATATGCTATTTTTTTAATGTATTTTTTTTATAGAATTTAGATTTTATTATGAATATTTTTTTTTTTTTAATAAGTAAAAAAAAAAAGTTACGCAGTCACCACCCATAAAAGTGGGTCCCACTGTTTGGGAACCACTGCCTCAACCTGACCTCAAAGAAACCACACCCACCTGGGGGGGCGAAACACCTGGGAACGAGAGAGAGTCCAGCGCGTTGCACCCAGCCCTGTCCTGTCCTGTCTCTCTCCAGAGTGTCTTTACTATAGCAACACAACAGCAGGTCAAACAAACACTTATCAAAGACAGCTCTGTCTCCACCGGCTGACACACGATCTGCTGTCTTTACACAGTGGAACCTGTTGATGCTCAACCTGAGAGCTTTGGTTTCACCGTTCACTTCTCAGCCTATGTTACGTTACATCCTGTATTAGCACTGGTTCTCAACCAGTGGTCCGGGCCGGGGTCCTTGTTTTTTTAAGCAAACATTTTTAACTCAAATCTTTGCTTCTGGTGGGTCCCAGCTCCTCGCACAAAACAATTTCAGATGGGGGGTCCCGGGGCCAAATACATATCAATTTGGGGGTCCTTGGCATTAAAACGTTTGAGAACCACTGCTGTATTAGGTAGAGATGTACCGATACCATTTCTTCCTTCCTGATACCATAACTTGCGTATCCGGTCGATACAGAGTACCGATACGATACCAGTGTGTACTTGGGGGAAAAAAAATCTAGGACAAGTGGCTAGAAGTAAAAGTATTGAAAATTGGAAATACTCAAGTAAAGTAAAACTAACTCAAAATAATACTTGAGTAAATGTAATTACTAGTAGTTACTTTCCACCACTGGTGTGTGTGTGTGGTTATTGTTCCATGTCTTCCTGCAGCACAGAGAGGCTCCAGCCACAGCGTCAGAAGGCGAGGCCCATAAATTGCGGGCGGCTTAATGGCCGTCACAGAGAGAGAGAGAGAGAGAGAGAGAGAGAGAGAGAGAGAGAGAGAGAGAGAGAGAGAGAGAGAGAGAGAGAGAGAGAGAGAGAGAGAGAGAGAGAGAGAGAGAGAGAGAGAGAGAGAGGTTATGGAGGCAGATAGCAGCGTTATCTGCCACCTCCCTGGTGGAGCTGAGAGAGAGAGATAAGGAGGAGGAGGAGGAGGAGGAGGAGGAGGAAGAGGAGGAGGCGGCGGCCAGGGTGCTGCCTTCTGTCTGTCTGAATTCATTCTACTATGCTGCTACCAGAATGTGGAATGCCCTAAAGACAGCCATCAGTGTGACTCCCTCCCCTCCTTCAAAACCACCATAAAGATCACCTGTCTGTCTGCAATATGCAACTAGACCTAGACAAGACTTCTAGCTTGCCAAAAGAAATGACCCCCCCCCCCCCACACACAGTTTTTCTGTAAATATAAAGACATACTAGAAATGAGGGGTGGAAAATATAATCAATTCAGAAATCAATCACGATTCGGACATGGACGATTATGAATCGATCATAAAAAATAAAAAAGATTTAAAAAATCGATTATATATATATTTTTTTTTTCATCATATCGCTAATTGCACAGAGCAGCAGCCATATTTTGGTTGGTTATCAGAATATTGAGAAGCCTTTGTTATTTATAAGTCAGTATTATTTTACAAAAAAGGACTTGTTTATTTTCTTGTTGGTTTTCTGCAATAATTGCAGAAAACAACAATTATTGTTGATGTTGGCAAATATAACCTTCCAGCTGACAGTGACACATCTCTTCCATTAGTTTTTATTATAAATAAAAGATAATGGAAGTAAATTAATCGCAATAATCGCAATTTAATTGAATCGTAGCCCTCTGAATGGAATTGAATTGTCAGGTACCAATTTCCACCCCTACTAGAAATCATCAATACTAGGAGCAGTAAAGTATATGTCTTGATGAATTGAATACACAGGACCACAATGGAAACATGCCCTCAGGGCTTTTTGTGTTATCCTTTTAGCTTTATTGTATAACTGTGTGTGTGTGTGTGTGTGTGTGTGTGTGTGTGTGTGTGTGTGTGTGTGTGTGTGTGTGTGTGTGTGTGTGTGTGTGTGTACCTCTTTGAGCTGCTCGGCGCTGCCCCAGGAGGCGGAGCGCTGGTGTGAACTCCTCTGATCCTCCGTCTGTTCAACCCAACATCCAGGAGTCTGGAAGACATGGACCACATGACAATAAACTACAACATCCAGGAGTCTGGAACACATGAATCACATGACAATAAACTACAACTCCCATTAAATACATGATAATAAACTACAACACCCATGGACCACATGATAATAAACTACAACATCCAGGAGTCTGTAACACATGAACTACATGACAATAAACTACAACATCCAGGAGTCTGTAACACATGAACTACATGACAATAAACTAGAACATCCAGGAGTCTGTAACACATGAACCACATGACAATTAACTACAACATCCAGAAGTTGGAACACAATGAAACTAATGAGAATAAACCACACACAAGAACAAGGGCGTACCGTCATAGAGGCCAATGGGGCCATGGCCCGGTCTGGAAAACTCTGCTCCCCTATTTTTTTATATATATAAAAGAAAAGAAAAAAAAATCCTCGGGGCAGTAGCTCCGCAGCCTCCGCCCACCCCACCGTTCCCATTGTCAAGCTGCCCCAGCCAGACATGCTAATTGCCTCTAATAAACAAGTCGTGATCTCTGTGGCTGTGCTAAACATGTTCTGCAGGTTTTGGCTCTGCCGTCTGCCCTTATTGAAATGAAGGGTCGCTATGCTGTGTCCCTCGACTCCCTCGTCCTGTGTGCACTAACAGTCACTGCATGCACTGAATACCAGTGGTGGAAAAAGTACTCAAATGTTTTACTTAAACAAAAGTATCAATTCTGCGATGTAAAAATACTCTGTTACAAGTAAAAGTAAAGTATTCAAAATGTACTTGAGTAAAAGTAGAAACGTTTTGGTATCAAAATGTATTTAAAGTACCAAAAGTAAAAGTAGGCTACTCATTATGCAGAAGGTCCCATTTCACAAGTTTTCAAATGTGAAAAAAAAGTTTTCTAACCCTTGATACTTTTACTTAAGTAAAACATTTGAGGATGGAACACACTGAGGGATGGGTAGAGTGTTGTTAATGTTGTTTTATGGTCATTTAATGAATTAATTAAGCAAAAAAAACGCGCGCGCCCGTGACGCAGTGGGTGGGGGGCCGGGGGGAAGGGGGGAGTCATTAAGAATCTTGCCCGGTCCACGTTAGAACCCACCATACGCGCCTGCACAAGAATCAGACACAGGCTGCTACAGCTCATCTTGTCCGCAATGACACACACACAGTAAGTGAGTGAAAGCTGAGCTCCCGTGTCACAGAGGGAAGGATCCATAGTATGTCAGCGTGCTCTCGCTCTCTCCCTCACACACACACACACACACACACACACACACACACACACACACACACACACACACACACACACACACACACACACACACACACACACACACACACACACACACTACAACAGAGTGTGTCCCTCTCCTCTCTGACACCTAGAGGAAATTGGCTCATGTTAAACGGCCTCCGACTCAAAAGGGGCCCCCTCCTTTCTGTCTCCTGAGCAGGATGAGACAGTGACCCACAGACCAGAACCAGAGAGGATCCACTCACATCTTCACCCTGACAGTTGACATTGGATTTGCTCTGACGTGACCGTGTTCAGACTCAGAGTAGACAGACAGACAGACAGACAGACAGACAGACAGACAGACAGACAGACAGACAGACAGACAGACAGACAGACAGACACAGCGCTCCGTTCACAAAGAGAACGGGGCGAGGCCGCTGGCTGCATCAATGACACATAACGGCTACAGCATCAACCAACCAGCTGATGAATAAGTCGTCACTGTATGTAAACCAGGCAGATGTAGAAGAGACAAAGATGGCTCCCTCCCCGTCACCCCCTGCTTCCTAGAGCTGTCACAACCCTAGATGATTCATTACCATACACATCATTGAGACCAATGATTTACTTGTGTTTTTGGCATTGAACATTTTGACCCTCATTGCGCCCTAATAGTCAGGATGGGTTCAATGGAGAGCTCAAAGTTATGGTTAAAAACAACTATACTGTGTGATAAAGATACCAACTTTACTTTCCCCAAAGCCTGGAGGAACAGAGACAGAGACACTATAGTCCAACACCTGTCTGTCCTCTGACACTGTCTGTCCCCCTGCCTTCAGTAGGACAGACAGATCCCACCCCACCCGGTGTTAACACGTTCGGTGCCAGAGTTTTATTAAAACAGGGTACGGCCCGGATGTAAACAATGGATGCGTGCACGATGGTGGATGGTCCAGGCTAACGCCTAGAACAATAACATCTCTAACGCGAGCCGCCATTACGGAGTGATCGCGCGCCGAAAATGGCTCGTTTTCACCAAAAAAAAAAAGGAGATAGAGGTTTTTCTCAAGGAGATATAATGGGAGCGGACGGAAGCCATTTTTTTTGGCACGGTGATCCATCTGTCCCTTCAATTTAAGAGGCACCGTGGGTGATGCCAAAGTTGCGCTTGCCCGCCCCTTGTGAAAAAAAATAATAATAATCACAAGATTTCCCGTGTTCGGCACTCAACGGCTACTCTTTGCAAACACGAGAATTCCCGGTTTTGGCACCCAATGTGTTAAAAGGATCCCTGGCTAATTAGCCAAATAGGCCTTAATACATTATAATTGTCCTCTATAACTAAAATGTAAAATTAAAAACACCTTAAATATTTTAGAAATAGTTAATTTTTCACTCAATAGGGACAATGCTCGTCGCAAGTTGATGATGTCATTTGTCCATGTATGGTCTAGCACTATTGAATTTATGGAATACATGTGAAAATAAAATAAACTACGTAATACATCCTAAGGTTAATATGAGCATCAAATCAATATTTTAATTTTTTTTTTTTGCACATGTATTCCATATGGCTAGACCACACATGGACAAATGACATCATCAACCTGCGACGGGCATTGTCCCTCTTGAGTAAAAGGTGTTTTAAAAAATATATTTAAGAAGGCAATTATAATGTATTAAGACATATTTGGCTTATTAGCCAGGGATCCTTTTGGACCACCTGCCCTGTATGTGTCTCTGTCAATGCACACACACACACACACACACACACAGATAGACACACACACACACACACACACACACACAGATAGACACACACACACACACACACACACAGATAGACACACACACACAGAGCTGCTGTGGGGGAAATTCCAGCTTTTCCGCCGGAGAGAATTTGGCACATGAAGAATCACCTTTTGGTGAAAGACTCCTTCTGCTCCTCAAGAGGCCAAGGCCAGGTCTCTCCTCTCCTCACCGTACCCCACACACACACACACACACACACACACACACACACACACACACACACACACACACACACACACACACACACACACACACACACACACACACACACACACACACACACACACACACACAGGAAGGTGAAGGAAGTAGGCTCAGATTGATTCACTCTGTGCTCTCTGTCACGTTGACAGCAGCGTTACATGCGTTGCGTTGCAGAGCAGCTTGTTGGGTCTGGGTTGCCGAGCAACCAGATGAAAACAGGATGCAGAGTCACGGGGGCGGAGCTATGACTGACTCCCTGCTGTGTGTGGGAGAGCTTTCTGTCAGGTGGAAAACCTCTTACAGTATATCTCCATATTCTAACTTTGTGTTTCTTCGAAAATTAACGCCCTATTTGATCTTATTACAGCGTCACTCAAAAGCATCAAAATTAGCAGATCTACAAGCAGCAATGGGCCATTTTCACTCCTTTTGTGTGACACTCGTATGGATGAAGTAGTAGGGCATTCAGTTATGACACCCCACCCCACCCCACACCATTCCACACCACACCACCCCACACCACACCATTCCATCCAAGAGACCCAAAACGCCAAAGCCTGGTGTGAGGAGATGCTTCACGGCCCTCACATTTAGGCCCCAACCTTATATTGTTCCAATTCTTCTCTTTCTACCTGCCTGGCATTTGCGTGGCTATATATAGTGTGGGCAGCGCTGGCTGGTCGGTGCTCACAGTCACACCTTAGTGCCACTTCAAGAGGCCTGCTTAATAATACACCGTAAACCCACAGAGTCACCGAGGTCATCCTCCGTCTGACGGCCTGGCGGTCCGGATGCGTAGGTGGTGAATGTCACAGGGCCCGCAGCGTGCGGAGTGGCTGGGACACACGGGGACACGGCGGTACAGAGGGTTAGATGGCTGTGACACACGGGGACACAGCGGTACAGAGGGTTAGATGGCTGGGACACGGGGACACAGCGGTACAGAGGGTTAGATGGCTGTGACACACAGGGACACGGCGGTACAGAGGGTTAGATGGCTGTGACACACGGGGACACGGCGGTACAGAGGGTTAGATGGCTGTGACACACGGGGACACAGCGGTACAGAGGGTTAGATGGCTGTGACACACGGGGACACAGCGGTACAGAGGGTTAGATGGCTGTGACACACGGGGACACAGCGGTACAGAGGGTTAGATGGCTGTGACACACGGGGACACAGCGGTACAGAGGGTTAGATGGCTGTGACACACGGGGACACGGCGGTACAGAAGGTTAGAGGGCTGTGACACAGGGACACGGCGGTACAGAGGGTTAGATGGCTGTGACACACAGGGACACGGCGGTACAGAGGGTTAGATGGCTGTGACACACGGGGACACGGCGGTACAGAGGGTTAGATGGCTGTGACACGGGGACACGGCGGTACAGAGGGTTAGATGGCTGTGACACACGGGGACACGGCGGTACAGAGGGTTAGATGGCTGTGACACACGGACACGGCGGTACAGAGGGTTAGATGGCTGTGACACACGGGGACACGGCGGTACAGAGGGTTAGATGGCTGTGACACAGGGACACGGCGGTACAGAGGGTTAGATGGCTGTGACACGGGGACACGGCGGTACAGAGGGTTAGATGGCTGTGACACACAGGGACACGGCGGTACAGAGGGTTAGATGGCTGTGACACAGGGACACGGCGGTACAGAGGGTTAGATGGCTGTGACACGGGGACACGGCGGTACAGAGGGTTAGATGGCTGTGACACACAGGGACACGGCGGTACAGAGGGTTAGATGGCTGTGACACAGGGACACGGCGGTACAGAGGGTTAGATGGCTGTGACACACAGGGACACGGCGGTACAGAGGGTTAGATGGCTGTAAACGGATCTGAGAGGAGCGGCTAGGCTAGCAGGTATACAGGGTAACACCAGCAGAGTTTTATTACCGCACCGCACCGCTGGGCAACAAAAACACTGAAATAAACATCACCAATAGGATGTGGTGGGAGAAGTACTACTACTGCGGTACTTTACTTACAATGAATGTAGGCCTTTAGGACACTAGTGCTGTTGGTTTTGACAGCAACTTTTGATTACTATTTAGTCAGTCTTTTGAATCAAATTCCATTTAGTTTTAGTCATATTTTAGTCATCTGAAATGTTTTAGTTTTTGTCTAGTTTTCTAACCCTGACTAAATATCATAAGATTATAGTCGACTAAATCTACAGTTGATTTAGTCGACTAAGATGTATTTTGGCGGTGCCTTGATGGAGTCATAATGGCTGATTTTACACTTGGTTGCATGCTGAAAATAGCCGATCTACAAGCTCACAACGCGTCGCGCCGGCGAACATTTTTCTTCAGTTTTAGTTGACGAAATCAACTCTGTATCAGATTTCATGACCAAGGTTGACCAAGGTAACTTGATGACCAAGGTCAGTCTGCATGGTGGTCATAACTAGGTCAAGTGCAACGAGCTACGGTTACATAAACCGGAACGCATCTGTGTAACCACTTAAACCATTATTTTATACTTTGGCTATTCTAAAATCAGATCTACAAGCTCAGAGTGCGGCACAGAGTGCCGCGCTATGAGCTTGTAGATCTGCTATTTTTGAATAGCCCAAAGAAATCTTAAAATGACAGATGCGTTCCCGGTCTTACTGGGTTAGGTAAAAGTAGCCATACCACAGGCGTTGGCTTGGTTACTAGGCAGAATATATACACGTAGATCTTGGTCATTTAGATGTGGTTTTGTCCCTGAGCACAAACGTACAGAATGTTATTTAGATACAGTAGCATGTTGTTTAGACAAGATGCTAGCTTCACTGTTGACCTGATATCCTATAGTTAGTCTTTGGAGGCACTGACTACACTGTTCTCTCTGCTCTCTACTAGCTTGTGTTACTATTTACCTGGTTTGTTTATTGACTAGATCTAATGTTTACTCTCTCACTGGTACAGTAAGTCTCTCTGGATGAGAGTGTGTGACATTGTACATGGTGACATGTTGCCAGGGTTCATGTGGTTACAGTATGTCAGTAAGGCTCTGCTCCTTCAGAACGCTGCAGCTAACCAACGCTAACCCAAACAAAGATTGTGTTGACGTCTGAAATTCCCCACTTCCCTGTGTGTGTGTGTGTGTGTGTGTGTGTGTGTGTGTGTGTGTGTGTGTGTGTGTGTGTGTGTGTGTGTGTGTGTGTGTGTGTGTGTGTGTGTGTGGGTGTGTGTGTGTGTGTGAGAGAGGCAGAGAGAGAGAGCAGCTCCACGTCCACAGCCCTCATATAAGCCTGTCCTTGTCCTAACGCCAGGCTGAATTCTCTAATACTATTATTTAGGGATGTTTGATATTGACTTTTTTGCTGATATCCCGATATTGTCCAACTCATAATTTATATACCAACCGATACCGATATATGCAGTCAACTAATTGTCAGGTAACAACATCACATACCTAATCAAATAAAATAGCTATAATATAATGAGTCATATCACAAAGCGCTATCACAAAGACATGTAAAGTACAAAGTACTCATGTATGAAAAAGAAGGGGGGTAATAAGAAAAGAAACAGTCCATACCAGTGATATCCAAACACAGCCTGCATCAGGTGATGATTCTATGAAGCCACGAGTGCTTTTATATAAAACACCTTTTAAATATGATTCAAAAAGGAGGAACAGTAGCAGTGCTTCTAAAATCTAAATCACGGCTCATTCCACGTTCCAAGGTGAACAGAAAGAGAAAGCACTTCTAGACGGCTCAGAGGTCACCTGGGCAGCATCAGAATGTTAGTGGATCTAATGCAGTATATAGCTGGTAAATACAGCGATACAGAGATACAAGTAGCTAGTTTACCCAACAATGTGTTCATAAATAACATTTCACTTGGTTTTCCTCCTCTAGCATAGAGAGGACCATCATAGACAGCAGTACAGTGGTTCAGTGGTTCAGTACATGAGTGTGTGTCACCTAACTAAATGCACCACCGTTAAGTAAATGAATACATCAAAAAAATATTTGCAAAAGGGGGGGGCATCCCTTTAAGACCAGGAAAGTATCTGTATAATTTTAGATTTATTTAGCAAAAATAGCAGATCTACATGCTCATAGTGCTCAAGCGCATGAGTGCTGTGCTATGAACTTGTAGATCTGCTATTTTTGAAAAGTCTTCAAATATTGGAATATATACATATATTTTATTAAAGGCAACATTTGTAACTCAAATCTTTGCTTCAGGGGGGTCCCTGGAACTAAATATTTTGAGTTGGGGGTCCGCGGCCAAATACATATACTTTTGGAGTCCTTGACATGAAAAAGGTTTGAGAACCACTGATATTACAGTAATAGGATTTAGAAGACATTTGTAGAATACCCCAGAAGCAAAGATTTGAGTTAAAAATATATATGTACTCAAAGATTTGCACATCATTTTTTATTTGTTTCAAAAATAGCAGATCTACAAGCTCATAGCGAGACACGAGCTTGTAGATCTGCTATTTTTGAATAGCCAAAGTATAAGATAATGGTTCATATCTAAAATGACAGATGCTTTCTCGGTCTTAATGGGTTTAACAAAGAGGCTAGCCACCGTATACATGGCTGTATCACTGGTGTACAAATGCTCTCTTTTCCTGGACTTATTACCTGACCTAAATCATGTGTCAAAATAGAAAATTGAACAGGGCCTAAAATAGATCCTTGGGGGACACCTTTGAGAGCTCAAAGTTAAACCGTTAAACTGTGTTGTGTATCTTCTTTCTTCTATAATAACAGTCCCCTAAACCAATTCAAAGCCATTTCACTAAAGCTGATCTGGTTTAGGTTTCTGTAAAAGCTGCTTTTTGTCGACATAATCAAATTCCTCAGACAAATCAACAAATAACCCTCCTGCCCCCACAGCGCTGTTTATTATCAACAAAGTTGACATAATTAGTAACAGACATAGATGCTGTTATATTGCTGAGGACTGAAATTCACTACAAAACGTTCTTGACAGTTATATACATCTATTTAACGGCCGCTACAAATATTGTGATACCCATTCTCAACTAGAAAAGTTCCTCGGAGCGCAGATCCCCGCCAGGCCAGGTTGTCCTACCCAGGGCCTGCAAAATTTGGAAAATCTGCTAAATCTGACGCATCACAACTTGATCACATGACTCCTGAGATAGTGGCCCTCATTTATCAATGGAACGTACAAACCAGCTTATATATATTTGAGCCCAGGAACCGTGTGGGATTTATCAAATAAGTGTCCCTGTCAATTCTAGCGTGAGATCTGTCCGCTGTTGATAAATGTGGCAATTCTACATTATCTTTGAATATATTTTTTAAAGTGAACATTTGTAACTCAAATCTTTGCTTCTGGGGGGTCCCTGGAACAAAACATTTTGAGATGGGGGTCCGTGGCCAAATACATATCTAAAAGCGTTTTCTAAATCCTAACGGTATGTTGCTATATCAGTGGTGCTCCAACGTTTCCATCTCAAGGACCCCCAAAATGATATGTATTTGGCCGTGTATGTGTTTTGACAGTAGGCTACAGTAGGCTTTGTCTTTCATAAAGGGTGGGTATGACAGGTGTAGAGGACAGGTGTTACCTGTGTGGATGTATCTTTCATACAGGGTGGTGTAGAGGACAGGTGTTGCCTGTGTGTGTGGATGTATCTTTCATACAGGGTGGTGTAGAGGACAGGTGTTACCTGTGTGGATGTATCTTTCATACAGGGTGGTGTAGAGGACAGGTGTTACCTGTGTGGATGTATCTTTCATACAGGGTGGGTGGTGCGGGTGGGGGTCACTGCGGGGCCACTGCCCAGTGAGGTAGGGGCCTGTGATGGTGCCCAGAGACGAGGCCCTTCGGATGGAACCGGAGCCACGCCCCTGCTGAGACCTGTTGGGCCTTTCAGCTGCACAGAGAGAGAGAGGGAGAGAGAGAGGGAGAGGGAGAGAGAGAGAGAGAGAGGAGAGAGGAGGAGAGTTCAAAAGGTTTTTCCATCATCACCCATGCTAGTGATAACTCAACCCACAGTGTGTATATATACCAGTGGTTCTAACTTGATGTCAAGGACCACTAAATGAATCTATTAAGACCAGGAACGCAACATTGTGGAAAAGAAATATTGAAAAAACACGGCCCCACGACTCATCACATGTGTCATTGTCTAGCTGTGAGCTGTGTTTGGGGGGGCATTAGAGACCCATACAGACACTATAACATACAGTACATACAGCCCCATACATACAGTACATACATACATAACATGAAGTAGAAAACATGACAGACCATCCTAGTCAGTGAACATACAGAATGCCTCATTCACGTCTCCAATAACACCATGACTTAACATGATTTAATATACTGTATGCTCTCTGTCCTGCAGAAACCTCTTACAGTATAGCCGTACTTTAACTTTCTAATGTTTTTCCGTAAATTAACCACTTGAACCCCAGCATCCATATTCTGGGAACATTAAGCCAAAAATAGTCGGATCGGCTATTTCTGACGTAGAGAGATTAGGTGTGGACAGGAAAAAAGTCGAGTTTTCTCTGGTCCAGCTTACTAGAAGGTTTAAATGGTTAACGCTCTACTTCGTTATACTACAATGTAACACAAACGTAGCAAAAACAGCAGATCCACAAGCTAAACACGTATATTTGTATTTGAATCCTGAAAAGTAACAGTTGTACATACAAGGTTTCCGCCCGACAGAGACGATATATTACGATGTCAAAGTAATTTAAAAATGTAGTGAACATTTGTAAAGAACTGCTAGTTAATGCAATAATGTCTGAGTCGAATACACTCCTCTCTTTCGTATGACATTTGTTATACCGGCTGCAGACATTCTGACTCCTAGAGACACATTTGCATTCTTTTGTTTCACTTCACATACTAAGGTGATAAACAAATTAACTCTAAAAACATTAAGTCTGAGGATGAGCCCAGTGATTGTGTTCCATGTGGGACAGGAGGTCTTTTTGATGCTGTGAGAATTGTTTGAAGTCACTTGTATAAAACCTGTGACCTTTCAGTGTGATCTTTGAGTTCAGACTGGTAGGTTCCATACATTTCTTGTCCTGCTGAAATTGTACGTTTGAAGCTCCTTTTTGATATCAGAAATATATCACAGATTCTTCTTAAACCGTGACTTTGTCTGTGCCTTATTTTGTCTATCTTGTTTGACTGAGTTCCCATTCAGATTCTGCTTTAACAACGGCTGCAGCAAAAGGCCTTAAAGGAAAGCGGTCTTGTTGATGTTGATGGACATCATGTCTGTGTGTGAACGACGCCCGAGGCAATCTGTACCACTCTGAAGATAACAAACTGTCTGTCAATTAGGGCTGTACCCTAAAAGTCGACGAGTCGACGCGTCGGTCGAGGAGCCTGACGTCGACCACATTCCTTGAGTCGAGCCGTCAAAATGTTCTTTTTTTTGGGAGGGGAGGGGAGCGGAGGGAAGGGTGCGCATGCGCGGTACACTTGCAGGAGAAGCACGCGTTGTAAGGAGTGGAGGAGGAGTGGTCGCAGCTTTGAGCCTTCGCAGGTGAAAAGTTTAAAACATGTCTCAAAAAAAGAGGTCAAAAGTTTGGAAGCATTTCGAAGTTATGAAGGACACGGACCCTAAAAAAGTCCAGTGTTTACTCTGTAAGCAAGAATTTGCGTACCATTCAGCAACATCAACTATGGGAAACCATTTGACGCGGGTGAGTTGCAGCGGCCATGATTAGACCTTGGCTACTCAATTAAGCTGGGTAGTAGTATCAATATAATTGTAGCCTAATATTTTAATACAATAATAAGTCTAATTTAAAACATTTATGTCAGGCCCATCCAGGAACGTACAGCGAGGATGACAGCAGTGACAGCGCCGGGCCGAAATTAACACAGAAAACGCTGGACTTCAGACCGCCGCTCACAGAGGCTCGGAAACGAGCCATTACAAACAGCATTGCAGACTTTGTTGCACTCGATATGAGGCCTGTGAACGTTGTAGAAGGTGCAGGATTCAGGCAGCTAATCAAGACACTGGAGCCAAGTTACACTGTCCCGAAGAGAGAGACGGTAATGCACGCAGTTGAAACAAAATATGACGACACAAGAGAGGTGATTATGAAGAAAATGAAAGACAGCGCAGCAGTAAGCTTCACTACGGACATCTGGACATCACAGAGAATGGAAGCTTACATGACAGTGACTGCCCATTTGATCACTGCTGACTGGCGACTGGAGGCGTTTGTTTTGGAAACTAAAGAGATGGCTGAGAGTCACACGGGAGAAAACATCGCGGTAAGACTCGGCGAAGTCATGGCTGAATTTAAGATTCCAGGAGAGAAGCGGGTTGCTATCGTGCATGATAATGCATCCAATATGACTCTCTGTTTGAACAAAATAGCTGCAGATGCATCCTGGGGAACAGCACAATCTGTCCGTTGTGCAGGGCATACCCTGCAACTGTGTATTAACGCTGCTTTAAAACAGGAGCCGGTCTGTCGCACCATAGGATTTGCTAGGCGGCTGGTCAGTCATTTCAAAAAAAGTGCCAAGGCCACGGGAGCACTTAAAGTAAAGCAAGACGCACAGAGACAGTCACATAACGTGACCGTGTCCGCGACCGACAAAAACCTCCACAGCCTAATCCAAGACGTGCAAACAAGATGGAACTCCACGTACTACATGCTGGAACGTCTCGTCGAGCAGAGATGGCCAGTTACTGCGGTTTTGTCAGACCCCCTCGTCTCCAAGAAGGCCCACCGTGATTTAGACTTAACATCGACCCAGTGGAGAGTCGCGGAAGACATCGTTTCAGTTCTGAAGCCCATGGTTACTCTTACTGAGTTACTGTCACAGGAACTGAATGCGTCCTTGTCTGCCACGGTACCAATGATCATCAATATGAAAACACGCCACCTGCAAGTGCGCGAGGATGACAGTGCTGCCACCAAAGCACTGAAGGTGAAGATTACTGCAGAGTTTGATGAGAGATGGGACTTAACAGGGACACAACTTCATAACAGCATTTACGTGCAAGCTGCAGTACTCGACCCGCGTTTCAAAAAATTGTCATTCCTGGCGGATGATAAACGAGACGAGGCATATGAAACGGTGACAAATCTGGCTGAATTCTTGGCTCGGGAGAATCAGGACATGAGGCAGGAACCAACGGAACCTGAGGGTGCTCAGGGCGGCAATTCGGAATCTGATTCGGAACCGGAGCCTTCTCCAAAGAAGAAAAAAAAAGAAAAGGAGAAAGAGATTGCCATGCTCATGTTAATGTCATCAGGAGAAGATGAACAAGAAGAGGAGCCTGTTAAGAGCGAAATGAGGAATTACCTGCAGGACCAAACTAAAGTTGACGGGCCACTGAACTGGTGGAGAAAAAACGAGGAACACTATCCTAAACTGGCCTTGGCAGCCAGACGTGTGTTATGCATCCCCTCCACATCCACGCCGTCGGAGCGAATATTCTCTAAGGCTGGCTTCATTGTTAGCAAAACCCGAAGTTCACTTCTTCCAAAGAACGTGGACAAACTTGTGTTCCTCGCCCACAACATGCCACGGTTGGGGAAGAAATAGAACGGACCTTTGCTTTCTCACTTTCTTTTTCTTTTTTTTGGGCAAGTGCCAAGGTCAGTAACAACAATAATTTCAACGCCTGTAGTGCATTTATAGTATGACTATATGAACGAAATAACTGTTTCATTTGCTAAATGTATGAATAATACATTGTTTATGTTTACATAGCCTAGTGTTGCAGGCTGGTGAAGCTTATCATAGCCTTTGTTAACGATGACAGCAGGTCGCATTTGTTTTAATCACTGTGAAGTGAATGTGCACTTTTTTAGCAATTTGCATATGTTTTAATTTAAAGGAAATTTTATTATTTTAGTTGTATTATTCATGTTGCCTAGTGGTGCAGTGGTTCTCAAACTTTTTCATGTCGAGGACTTTTTCGTGTGTAGGCTTATCGCACTGATGATCGCCCGTCGCCGTTACGTCAACGTCTGTTGTTACTTCATGCTGTTGGTTTACAGAAAAGAGTGTTGTTTGATTGAATACTTTATTAACAGTTTGTGGAGAAATAATAAATGACGCGCATTTGTGTTGTCAAAGAGATACATTATTCTCGTCTCTGTTCTTAACTCTGCTACACGATTCACAATTATGCACGCAATCTTATTGTCAATTAATGTAATGTCAGCCATCAAGTCTCATATGCACGGCAATGAGTGGATTTATTTCATTTTAAATGCTTAAAACAATGTTCATATTACTGTTGCACTATTATGTTGACGTGGTTTAAAGCAGCACTTGAAAAAATGCCCCAAAAACTACCTTTTTTTGCGACCTTTTTATATAAAACGACTCCGTCGACTCTGCATTAAACCTGCGACTCTGATTCGACTCAATAAATCCTGAGTCGGGGACAGCCCTACTGTCAATCAAGACAAATAGACACGAGACCTTTAGAAAACATTAAAAACATGCTACATGTTATTTTCCACTGCAAGCTGGTAGCTTATAGATCAGCTATGTTTGGATGCAATGCATGTAGTTTAAACCATTAAGGCTGGGAACACATCTGTGTCATTTTCAGATTTCTTTGGCTATTCAAAAAATAGCAGATATACAAGCTCATAGCACGGCACATACCAATACCAATGGCATCAAAATAGTCAAATAATGGCACAGACACACACACACCAGCCAAACCAACATATTGCTCTGTCTCTCTAGTACCATAACAGACAGGATATGCCCTTGCATGCCTCCCCCCCCCCATTTCCTGTCTTGTTGTTGTTGTTGTTGTGAACCTTGTTTCATCAACAAGTTGCACCCTGCTTGACGAATGGAAACCAGCAGCACCCTACTACTTCCTGTGCTAGAATGTGATAGTTTGACATTGTTTGAGTGCGTTTTGGGTGCACAGCGCAGCTCCTCGTTTAAGTTAATTGTCTTCACCTGCTGCTGTGCTGCTGCGCAACAGAGCAGATCTCCGCCAGGCAGGCATAGTAGCAAATTAGAATGAAATCTGCTCAAACTGACTCATATACTGATACAGAACCATATATAGACTAAATATTGTCGCTGTCGGGTGGAAAAACTGTTCATTTTAAAAAAGTAAAATGGTGAAAATAGCCAATCTACAAGCTATAATTATTCATAATTAAGAAATACTATATTTATTGATTTAAAAAATCAACTTAAGTCATTATTAGTGCAAGTTCATAGGTGGACACAATAGGGACATTTGGGCACCTAAATGTAAAATTGGCTATTTAAGTATCTACATATAAATGCATTTTAATGGGCACTTTTTTTTTTTTTACCCTTTAACGGGAATTCCCGGGAAGCCCGGGAAAAGGTCTGAAAATTCCCGGGAATTAAAATGAGCTATTTCCCGGAAAATGTTAAACACTAGTGTCTGTGTCTGTGTGTGTGTGTGTGTGTGTGTGTGTGTGTGTGTGTGTGTGTGTGTGTGTGTGTGTGTGTGTGTTGCTCTGGTCTGACCCTAGAATGAACTTTCACTTCACCACACCTGGTTGACCGACTGGATTATGACAGATTAGGGGGTCAGGTACCGCATGTCAGAGCTGATGGAGCTCAGAGAGCTGAGACGTAGCCTGGCTGGCAGGCTGCTGTCCTCCTAACACACGTTACTCTTCCAGTCCTGGAAGTGCCTGGAACTTCGCGGCACTGCCGCACGGTACCGAGTGCCGCGCTAGGTTTGAGTTGTAGTTCTGCTATTTTCAGTGCACGCTTCCATAGAAGACCGGGGTCGTGACTGACGACTGAGGAACTTGAATCCATGGAAATGACACCTCTCAGTCAGCCTGGACCACAGCCTGTCTGCTCCATTGTTCACACAGGACACAGCAGGCCTGCGGTCTACTAACCGTCATTATAGCAAACATAATTACCCTTCAAGACCATAGCTGAAGCCTATGGTTTACGTCTTCTACATGTGCAGAGTTATAGATAGAAATGATATGACAAAAATGTCACATTCTAAGCCAGTGCTTCCCAAACGTTTTAGCTGGAGACCCAAAAAGAGAAATGTGGTGTCTTCTCCCTGAGACACAAACTAGTGAAAATAGCTGATCTACAAGCTCATAACGTGAACTTGTAGGTCTGCTATTTTCACTACTTCTTAAAAAAGTAGGGGCTATGAGCTTGTATATCTGTATATCTGATACAGTCATGTATACGGTGGCTAGCCCCTAGTCATTTTATATTTGAACCATTATCTTATACTTTGGTGCCGCACTATGAGCTTGTATCTGCTATTTTTGAAAAATCGTCAAAAAGTGTGCAAATCTTTGAATATATTTACTTTTTTTTACAGCGAACATTTTTAACTCAAATCTTTGCTTCTGGGGGGTCCCTGGAACATAATATTTTGAGATGGGGGTCCGCAGCCAAATACATAATATTTTGGGGGTCCTGAAAAAGTTTGAGAACCACTGCCCTACAGACTCAACTATACGGCCGCATTATAACAATCACATTTTTGTTTTAATGCCAACAACAAGCAGTTACAGTTTTGTGTTCATTCCCTGATCAGATCATCTCCTGAAGATAAAACTATAAGCCAGTGGTTTTACTCTCAGTGTTCAGAGCCGTTCAGAGCCGGTCTAATGTCTTTTAAATCACTCCCAGCCTTCAATTCCTTCGTCTCGGAGAGAGAGGCCTGGCTTTACAAGCGATACGTTTAAAAAGGAGCCGTTGTCATAGCGACAGCATTTTATGGTCTTACCGCTCACTTCCTATGAATGGGCCTTTTTTTAAAACCACAACACATTGATTCTTCTACCTTGCATGTTGTTCACAGGATACTGACTGACTGACTACAGAGCTCTGCATCACTGCAACGTGGAACATGGATATGATAACATCTTCCAGACTGAAGGTATGCAATACACGTTTACAGTGACACACACACGCGCACACGCACACACACACACACACACACACACACACACACACACACACACACACACACACACACACACACACACACACACGGTGGTGTTATGTAACAACTGGTTTCCAAGTTAAATATCCCTTTAAATGTGAGCATGTAGAAGACCCGTCAGTCACCCTACATAATAGGAAGAATGCTAGGTTTCAAGTGGTTAAAGAAAGATGTTCTGTATATCGAAGCAGCCGATATACTGTATACTTGGAAAGGCATAGTCATAGTTTAATGGGTGTTCAATCATCAGCAACCTTAGACCACAATTCTATGCATAGACAGTGTCATCATATACCAACCCGACCTCCAGAGATTACCGTAACATTGCACGGAACGAGTGCACTTCATTCCGTGGATAGCCGCCTCGGAACTCCCGAATTGCGTGCATATGGTACGGCGCTGCCTTTGTGACAAAACCATTTCGGAGGCGCGCAGTCACAGGCGAATTGTCACCCCGTGAAGGACCACCGAGGGAGCTAAGGCGACCGAGTTGCCGTCCTGAACGGTGTGACATTCGCCTGTGCCTACTCAGCGCCGTTTGAGTTATGTACCGATAGGCACAGAATCGTAAATTTTATTGTGCGGACTGCTCTGCTTCCGGGTTTTTCCGTGTTGCGACTGGTTACGCCCACCGTGGGACTCGCCGTACATATGCACGCAATTTGGGAGTTCCGAGGCGACTATCCACGGAATGAAGTGCACTCGTTCCGTGCAATGTTACGGTATTCTCTGGAGATCAGGCTGCATATACAGTAATGTGGGTCAGTACTCATACTGTAGTGTCTAAGTGTTAAATAGCTGCATGTCTGCATTTTAAAAAAGCCTTTAGAATCATGAATGAACTGAACCTCAGTGGGCGTGTCTCTCTCTCTCCCTAGAGGGGGGCGTGGCCGCGGGCCGGCTGACAAGTATGATGTCATCGCCCCGCAGCCCTTAAAAGGTCACGTGATGGAGCGGCTCATTGGCTGACCTTGTGGCCGGCCCAGGAAGGAAAGGAGGAGGAGGAGGAGGAGGAGGAGGAGGAGGAGGGAGCGTTTTAGAGCATCAAGATGTGGAGATGTAGAGGAATGTAGCCTGAACCGACTGGCTGACTGGATGGATGGCTGGACCGACTGACTGGCTGACTGGCTGACTGGCTGACTGGCCACCACTTTAACTAACTAAACAACTGGCTGTCTGGCTGGCCACTACTTTAATCCATTAAGAACCAGGAATGCATCTGTGTCATTTGAACATTTCTTTGGGTATTCAAAAATAGCAGATCTACAAGCTTGTAGATCGGCTATTTTTTGAAAAATCTTGGAGGATTTGTGCAAATCTTTGAATATATATGTTTTTTAAAGCAAACATTTGTAACTCAAATCTTTGCTTCTGGGGGAACAGTTTTCAGAAAAAACGTTTGTTGCTATAATATCAGTGGTTCTCAAACCTTTTCATGTCAACCCCCACAATGATATGTATTGTTTGGCCGCGGACCCCCATCTTAAAATATGTTGTTCCAGGGACCCCCCAGAAGCAAAAGATTTGAGTTAAAATGTTCACTTTAAAACATATATATTCAAAGATTTGCACATATTATGTTCAAGATTTTTTTTAAATCTACAAGCTCGTAGTGCGGCACTTGGTGCTGTGTGTCTCATTGCTTTAAGATGGCACCATGTCCGTCTACTCACTGTGTGTCTCATTGGTTGGGGCTGTGCACACTTCAGAAACCTGACAACCAATGACATCATCCATGGGGAATCCAAGCTAATTAAAAGAGAAAAAACTACAGCCGGCGTTTCACTTCCTGGAAAGTTAGCGCGCTGAAATAGATGCCACCGTTCTGTCTGCAGAACTGTAGACACAGAATGGTGTCATTATTATAATGAGCATTAGTGAGGACCAATTATATGAAGATATGGTTGAAAATGGGCAAAGTGTTCCTTTAAAGTGATAGTTCACCCCCAAAATGACTTTTTTCCTATGGATTAGTCACCCCATGGAAACCTGAATTCATGGATATTTTGTTTGTTTTTGTCGCATTCCTAAGACAATAATTTGATGACCGGCAGAGTCTCCTTTGTGTCTCCTACCGGAACCGCTGACTACCGGTCCGCTGGTCATCAAATTATTGTCTTAGGAATGAGACAAAAACTAAAAACATATCCATGACGTCAACTCTCCATGGGGCGACTAATCCATAGAAATAAAGTATTTTTTCCTGCCTACAATGACATCATGGCCAAACTAAGGACAATGGCAGGTTGAAAGGCGTTATTAGACGTGTCATTACAGATATATGGAGTTGTGTGTGTTCTGTTGTAACACAAACACTGAGTATGTAATCAGAATCAGTTCTGTTTTATTGTCACTTCCACAATACACACTATAGGCAGACAAGGGAGAAGAATACCGTTCTCCCCAACTCATGGTGCTTGTTGTCACATTGAAAAACAACAGACACATTAAAAAGAGGCAACGCCATTTAAAAACATTAAAAAGTAGAGAGATGGAGAGAGCAGACAACATTGGTTTGACCAACAGGAGGGTCAGTCAACCACAGGTCACCACGTGTTGGGAGGAGGGGGGGTCCTGCTTTAAGAGGACAGCATATCCAACTGGTTGCTTACTAACCAAAAACACACGTTATATGCCTTTATTTTTGCTTTGTGAATAGACACATTTTTTGCTCTTGTTTTGGAAAGCATTTTGGGTCAACTGCTGTTGTTTTTAAATGTGCTATATAAATACATTTGACTTGACTTGACAAGGATTCTGCATTGCACAATCACCCCCCAAGACTGACTGTGTGTTATGACAGAGCTGAACAACATAACAGCCTTACTAACCTAGTGTCACTAGTCTTTCATAACGTAACAGCCTTACTAACCTAGTGTCACTAGTCTTTCATAACCTAACAGCCTTACTAACCTAGTGTAACTAGTCTTTCATAACCTAACAGCCTTACTAACCTAGTGTCACTAGTCTTTCATAACCTAACAGCCTTACTAACCTAGTGTCACTAGTCTTTCATAACCTAACAGCCTTACTAACCTAGTGTCACTAGTCTTTCATAACGTAACAGCCTTACTAACCTAGTGTCACTAGTCTTTCATAACGTAACAGCCTTACTAACCTAGTGTCACTAGTCTTTCATAACGTAACAGCCTTACTAACCTAGTGTCACTAGTCTTTCATAACGTAACAGCCTTACTAACCTAGTGTCACTAGTCTTTCATAACCTAACAGCCTTACTAACCTAGTGTCACTAGTCTTTCATAACGTAACAGCCTTACTAACCTAGTGTCACTAGTCTTTCATAACGTAACAGCCTTACTAACCTAGTGTCACTAGTCTTTCATAACCTAACAGCCTTACTAACCTAGTGTCACTAGTCTTTCATAACCTAACAGCCTTACTAACCTAGTGTCACTAGTCTTTCATAACGTAACAGCCTTACTAACCTAGTGTCACTAGTCTTTCATAACCTAACAGCCTTATTAACCTAGTGTCACTAGTCTTTCATAACGGCAGAAAAACCCTGGTTTTCACATGGATGACACATCTAGTAGCCTACAGTGGCACCACCAGTTAGACCTATCAAACAATAAGTATACTGAGATGTATTTGAAGAAGAACTGCTGGATTGTGGATTCATGTGATTTGGGAGGTTTATATGTGGGCCCTACCACTATGACACCCCTGGTTTCTGAGGGCTTTGTTTCTGGGGAGGACAGGCTAATGTCTGTATCCGCTGAGTCTCACTAGACCCGGTCAGAAAAATGCAAACCCACCTGGGAGCTGACCAGTACAACCACACAGTCTGATACTGTTGTACTGGGAGCTGACCAGTACAACCACACAGTCTGATACTGTTGTACTGGGAGCTGACCAGTACAACCACACAGTCTGATACTGTTGTACTGGGAGCTGAACAGTACAACCACAGTCTGATACTGTTGTAAATGGTGCATTTAAAATGGTAAACGGTGCATTTATATATAGTTTTTATCCAAAGTGCTTTACATAGATCATTCACCCATTCACACACACACACACACATTCATACACCGACGGCGGAGGAAACCATGCATCGGGAGCAATTAGGGGTACAGTGTCTTGCTCAAGAGCACTTCGACACTGGGAACCTCGCGGTTCCCATCCGGCCGCTCTACTGGCCACTCTACCCCTGAACCACTGCCGCCCCATTGTTGTACTGGGAGCTGACCAGTACAACCACAGTCTGATACTGTTGTACTGGGAGCTGACCAGTACAACCACAGTCTAATGCGGTTGTACTGGGAGCTGACCAGTACAACCACAGTCTGATACTGTTGTACTGGGAGCTGACCAGTACAACCACACAGTCTGATACTGTTGTACTGGGAGCTGACCAGTACAACCACACAGTCTGATACTGTTGTACTGGGAGCTGACCAGTACAACCACACAGTCTGATACTGTTGTACTGGGAGCTGACCAGTACAACCACACAGTCTGATACTGTTGTACTGGGAGCTGACCAGTACAACCACACAGTCTGATACTGTTGTACTGGGAGCTGACCAGTACAACCACAGTCTGATACTGCTGGCCACTGAGCAGCTATACTGGAGCAGTTCATACTGGGGGTTCAGTGCCTTGCTCAAGGGCACTTCAGCGGTGTTGGGGGGAGGAGTACTCTTCCACTACCCACCCAGATATTTTTTTCCTGCCGGTCCGTGAAATCGACCCGGCAACCTTTCAACTACCTCACAACTACCTCACTACTACCTCACTACTACCTCACTACTACCTCACTACTACCTCACTACTACCTCACTACTACCTCACTACTACCTCACTACTACCTCACAACTACCTCACAACTACCTCACTACTACCTCACTACTACCTCACTACTACCTCACTCAATACAAGGGAAGAGAAAATAAATCCCCCACAGAAAGACCAGTGTGTCCAAATACGTTGACAAGCATTTATGTCATTGAATAATATAAAACTGTAACAGTACAGGGCTGAATGTTGGCTGGATTTGCAAAATACTACTTATTACTGCACTTCCAAATCCAACACACCAACCCCTAGCATCCCTACTCTGGGCATCATGACAGAATGGGTGAAAACAACATCGTTTGGCCAAAATAGCAGATCTACAAGCTCACAACGACGCGTCACGGCGTGTCGGCTATCGGCTATGTCACCGGGGAGATTTGGTGTAGAGGGAAAAGAAAAGGTGTGGAGGTGGGCCTAGAATAGATCACCAGAGAGGGGCTTTCTTTTAAAATAGAATATTTTAAAGAATTTAGTCAATTAAATGGAAGTGCCCTCACATCTGTATGCAAATTACATCCTGCATATTAATTCTACATTTCATTCAAACTGTGAACTGTGACTGGAGAGGGAGTCTGGGAGATAGAGTCTAATGATCATTACATCCTGATCATGTGACATTGTGACAATCACCATCTGATGGAAATATTAGTATTTAGATGTGGTGTCATAATTAAACTAAATGTTGATGTGACACACTGACTATCAAGAACATAAAAACATGACCATACAGTACATGTCAAAAAGGTTGCCGGTATAGACCAGGGGTCTTCAACATTGTCAGGCCAAGGACCCCCTAGCTGAGAGAGAGATGAAGCAGGGACCCCCTACTCTATATTGTATAAAATTGTGTTTCAGATTAAACTTCTTTTTTTTTTTACTTGGTCTGCTCTTTTTTCCCCCCTCTACACCAAACCTCTTTGCCAAAAAATAGCAGATCTACAAGCTCACAACGCCTCGTAGATCTGCTATTTTCGGCTATAATGTTCTTCAGAACAGAGATGCTAGGAGTTCAAGCGGTTAATGTAAAACAAAATCCTATCACACACAGATTTGGGCGACGACCCCCCTGTAGTAACTCTGAGGAGGACCCCTTGTTGTAGACCCCTAGGTTTAAGGCGTTAAGTAACTGTCATCATCAGGGGGATAATGCTCAATGCTTCATAATTCATATACATATACATATATATATATAAATAAAACCCAGGCTGGTGGTAGTGCTTGCAGCAGGCTTGTGTTTACGTCCTGAGAGCAGCAGGCAGGCCCAGGCTGTGCTGTTACCATCTTTACAGCTCAACCACGTCATTCTTTCCATCTCAGCCAAGGACACACGGACAGACAGACAGACGGTGTGTATACCCACAGAACAGAAGGTGTGCAAGAACAACACATTATAAACTACACTTCCTTCCTTCCATCCTTTCATCCTTCCATCGCATAGTATAGTATGGTGCCCTCCCTCCCTCCCTCCCTCCCTGCGTAGTCTACTGTACGTTCATCATCATTCTATTCCACCCAATCATCTTCCATGCCGTTTATTTATAGGACTGGGGTGTTTATGTATCTACGACAGGGGAGGGGGGAGAGAGGGGGGGGGGGGCATTATCAGTAGCTGCATCATCATCATCATCATCATCACCATCATCACCAGAGCGGACATGATTGATGATGCTCCTCCACGCATCACTAAATATATGTTTTATTAATCATAACAATAATAACAAAACAGCCCGTCTGTCACAGTCAATATAATCTGCAGTGTAATAAGTCCATTTGCACAGTAATAATAAAACCCTTTTGCTCTAAGAGTGTTGAGAATGGAACCAAAATAATGGACCCTTTCAGGTCCATTATTTTGGTTCCATTCTCAACACTCTTAGAGCAAGAATTAGCTGTCAGGATGTTATAGTGCCGTGATGACAAATAAATACCAATAAACCACAACATAATAACATCACTGATATGATGGTAAAGAAGAGGAAATGAAACCTGACTGGCTTCTGTCATCTCTTGTTATGATTATGAAAATATATGAGATGATTAAAAAAAAAAAAGATTATTAGTTATTATTATTATTATTATTATTAGTGTGGCTTGGGGGGGGGGGGGATAGAGGGGGCATGATGATAACAGCCCCCCCCCCCCCCTCCATTCCCCCAAACGGGGATCTGACCCAATTAAAGGCAGCTAGCATACCTGGTACTGTAGCACAACAGCACAGCTATAGCCTCCTCCTCCATTATAAGTCTATGGTCTCCTCCTTAGCATCGAAGCTAACTATAATAACCCCACAGAACAGAACAGAGAACCATCCAACCAGAATAACATGGATGATGATGAGGTTATAATATATATTACAGCTTCATCCATCCATACATACATCTGATCCAAGCATATTATGATCCATGCATGATCCATCATTCATTCATTCAGGTTTATTTACCTTCAGATGAGGAGCTGTTAACGGGAGACTGTCTGTGGATCTGCTGGTTCTGCTGGTTCTGGTACCGCAGTGATCGGCCCGCTCCTCCTGGTGGTGGATCGCCCGCTCCTCCTCCGGTGGTTCCTATGAATCCTCCTCCCTGCGTCGGAGGACTGAAGCTGCTGCTGGCTAGAGCTGAGGAGGAGGAGGAGGAGGAGGAGGAGGAGGGGGGAGGGCTCTGGTTCTGGTGGTTCTGCTGGTTTCCAGTTCCTCCTCCTCCACCAGCACCACCACGCTGAAGCAGCAGCTGGTGGTGATATGGCACCGTGGCGCGGACAGGCTGCAGCAACCGGACCCCCACCGGTACCACGACCCCCGGGACCACCGGTACCGAGGAGGAGGAGGAGGAGGAGGAGGAGGGTGGTGATGAAGGAGGAGGAGACGACGTGGTGTTTGTTGTGGTTAATGAGGGGGGTTTAACCCCCACCCTCTGTGATGATGATGACGACATGTTTCCGATCGATATTTAAACAAAACGATCAATAATCGATCATCATCATAATCGATGCGATGATGAATTCCTCCAGTTGATCAAGTTATAGTCCCTGGGTTTGACTGTTCAATAAATAAATAAATAAATAGTTAAGTAAAAAAAGTTCCTCACAAAAACAGTCCCAGGATCACAAAGTCTCCAGTGTTATTAATAGCAGACACGATGCTTTCCATCAAAGAGTTTATAAGTTTATTAAAAAAAAAGAAAAATAATGAGTCGGTTTGTACCACTTTTCCACCAAATTGGTCGAAAATGGAATGGGGAAAAAAATAGTAATATTCACACTTTTAGAGCAAATTAAACAATTAGATCATATCCCCGCTCATAATAAGGAAATAACTAAAAATAGATGGCAAAAATGTCCGTAGTTTGTATCAAAAGTAGAGCCTAACAGCCTAAACCACGGTTCTTCTTGGTCCCCGGGCGGGGTTCGAACCTCCAACCTCGGTGTTTCCTTCAGTCCAACAGTCTAACATCATTCATATTATATATCTACATGTTTGCGACCCTTATAAAGTTATAATTCCTTTAAAAAGTTGCTTTAAAACTAGTTTTTTCGAGCTTCCAACGCGCGCGGATATTAATATATGAATTAATACGTCTATGTTTATAATAAAGTGTATAAAAAGCAACGTTATAGTCGTCGTTGTGACGTTAAGAAGCAGCTTATTGTTTAAACTAAACTTCTCTGTTGTGTTTATAGTCTCCAAGCTGCACTTATACTGCTGGGTACCTCGGTGTCGCGTCGCAGTGTCAAAGAACAGATCTACAAGCTGTCGAGGCGTCGCGGAGCGACGCGTCGACAGCTTGTAGATCTGTTCTTTATGTGGCACGCGCGATGGCTGATAGGATGGGGGCGGGGCGGGGGGCGGGCCCGGCTGGCCTGGCTGGCTGTTCTGGTTGGGGGAGGCGGGACCAAAAATCACTACTGTAGCTTTGTGATTGGCTGGCTTTACACGCTGCTTCCTGGTGGTGTGAAAGTAACTAAGTACATTTACTCAAGCAATGTACTTAGTTAAATTTTGAGGTATTTTTGTTTTACTTTACTGGAGTATTTGCAAATTTCAGTACTTTTACTTCTACTCCATTACATCACAGAGGCAAATATTGTACTTTTACTCCACTACAATTATTTGAAAACTTTAGTTATAGTTACTTTTTAGATTAGATTATTATTACTAAACACACATTAACCATTTAAGCTCTATATATATTGTGGCTATTTTAAAATAGCAATGCAACGCGTTGTGAGCTTGTAGATCTGCTATTTTCAGTACTTTTTTTTCCAGTAAGATTTTTACACATTTTGAAAACTCAAAACGGAACATAATGAGTACTTTTACTTTTGGTATTTTAAGTACATTTTGATGCCAATACTTTTGTACTTTTTTACTTAAGTACATTCAGAATACCAGACTTGTAACAGAGTATTTCTACATTGTGACCGTATCGAATATCGATACTTTTACTCAAGTAAAAAAATTGCTTGGATCTAATTATTATTAATTAAATTATGACTATTTTAATGCACTATTTTAATTGATGGTATACAACATGTCCTCGTGCATTTAGCTAAATTATAGTTGAGCGTGAAATTAAAGACACAGTCCCTGCCGCTTACTGTTCAGAATTATTAATAAACTCACATATCCATGATCTTTCTTTTTAATGAAGACTTTGTCAGGGGTCTTCAACAGGGGGTCCGGGACCCCTAGGGGGACACAGTTACTACGGGGGTATGTCATAGGAACTTTATTTATTTTTATTTTATTTATTATATTTATTATTTATTTTATTAACCACTTGAACCCTAGCATCCCCAACATTCGTAGAAAATAGCAGATCTACAAGCTCACAGCATGTCGCAGAGTGACACGTTGTGAGCTTGTAAATCTGCTACTTTCGGCGAAGACGTTTGGTGTAGAGGGAAAAAAGAGAAGTCCAAGTACAGAGCCAAAGGTCAAAGTATTTGGGAGTGTAAGGGGTTAAATGAAAACACACATTATTTTAGCATATTCTTAGAAAAGATTATGTAAATAAACAACCAAAAAACTATTCACACAACACTGATGATACACAGGGCTGTCAAACAAGCTATCTATGAAATCAAGGAAAACGTTTAATCTTCAACACAATGATACAATATGTAGTGGGGGGCGGGGGGGGGGGTGGCTTGTTGTTTTGTGTATGTTGTCTTGTGTGTCTTGTGTTGTGCACTTAATTGTTAAAAATCAATACAAATATTGAAAGAGAAGACCCCTAGTCTACTGTATGTGAATAAAGGGAAGAAACCTCATAATAACTTGTATTTTTTATTCCATAATATGATAATTTCTCCACAGTGGTTGCCAATAATTCAAAGCATGAAAGAAATCAATCAAGGAATCAAACAAATTAATTATACCCACTGAAAGAGGGGGGGGGGGTTATGAATAAACTCACCACCAAGACAATGTTGCCTTTCTTTTGCAAAGCATATTAAAGGCACAGAAAGTTCAAAGGGTCACAGGGTCAACATTGTTCATGGTTCAAATAAAGGTTGTAAATGTTTGATCTCAGTCTAAATGACACGAACAAAAATAAACGTCTTACAGAAAGACGTCTGTAAACCAACTAACAGACGAGCATGCCTAAAAAAAACAAAACAGATACAGTGACACACCCTCTATCATCAATACAGGCCAATGATAACCTAATAGCCTCTATACTGTATAATACAATCAGTGAATAACGTATGGAAAGAAGCATGCTAAATAGCCAAGCTAACAGAACCATAGACAGTAAAGAACAGAACTGGACTCAAAAGATAAGAATCAAAGAATGAAAACAGTGTATTATATTGAAAACCATCCCCTGTACTAAAATACAAAGATGCATCTGATCAGAAACATAAAGGGTTTGCCTCGTACAATAGCCGCGTCCTGAAGCATCTGAACAAATCATAGAAAACAGCCAACAACCACTTGAGCCCTATATATATATTTTTTTTAAATAGCCGTTCTACAACTTGGCTCACAACTTGTCGCATTGGCTATTTTCAATATATATATTTATACATTATTTTGTAAATCCTATAAAGGCATCGAGGCCCAAAAATAGGCACGCCAAGGTTGAAAGTGGTTTGACATTCTGTTAGAATATATTGCTTCAGGTTGTAACGCCAGTGTGCAAAGCATATGGTTACAGTAAGACAATCTTCTCTCTACACAACTGACGTGCAATTCAAGATTATCAGTAGACTGCTGAAGTGGTTTCATATAAGTTCACTTATTAAACATTAATGAATACATTTCCCAGACGTTTTACAAACATTTTGTCGCAAACAAATAAGCGTAGAATTTAATCTATCCTTTCCATCCAACTAATAACAACCAAATAAAAATAAGTCGTATTTTTGGCGAGTACAAATAGTTTTTTTGTTTTGGTAGGGACTGTATTTAGTTTGAGTTGGTATTTAACGTACAGCTACCAAGTGTATGACGCCCTGACGTGCTACATTTATTTGAATATGATGATGAGGTTGAAACGATGATGGCATTATGTAAACATTACATAAACACAATAAATAAGATAAGATGCTTGAACAAAAAAACATGCCAATGTTGGGTTCAAATGGAAGGCCATGTTAATTAAACAACAAATCACATTCATTTCAAAACAGACCAAACCATTGTGTTTTGTCGACAGAGGGAAAGTGCTTGGACTGCGTATACAAAATGTCAGAAATGATTTAACGAGGAGATTATGTATTGGTAATAATAAGAACCCACAGCATTTCCTAATAGACAAACAGTACAGTTTGATGTCATCCTTTCTTTCTGTTACAGTTCCTAAATTATTAGGGAAATTACCAAATTATTTTAAGTGACCAGACATATTATAAATGACGATATTGACATTTTGGCTGATATCTGCGAACAGATTAATTGCACGGTCAAATGTATCAATAACAGATAGTGATGTTGCGTACAGTACCTGTTATACAGTAACTCTGATTCTGGGCTATTCAAAAATAACAGATCTACAAGCTCATAGCGCGGCACCGAGTGCCGCGCTACGAGCTTGTAGATCTGCTTTTTTTTTTTTTTTATCGTGAAAATTTGCGCCAATCTTTGAATATATATTCTACAAATGTCTTCTAAATCCTAACCGTTTTTTGAAAAAAAAACGTATGTTGCTATAATATCAGTGGTTCTCAAACGTTTTCATGTCAAGGACCCCCAAAATGATGTGTATTTGGCCGCGGAATCCCCCATCTCAAAATATTTTGTTCCAGGGACCCCCCAGGAGCAAAGATTCGAGTAAAAAAATCGTTAAAAAAGATATATTCAAAGATTAAAGATTCTAATTTTCATCTGCTATTTTTTAATAGCCAAAGAAATCTAAAATGACAGACGCTTTCCCGAATTGAATGGAGTTAACCCATTAAGACCTGGAAGGCATCTGTGTCACTTTTTCATTTGAGCTAAAAAGCATTATTTTACACTTTGGCTATTAAAAAAATAGCAGATATACAAGCTCATAGAGCTTGTATATCTGCTATTTTTTGAAAAATGTATAAAATGTGAGCAAATTAATATATTTATATTCTTTTAAAGCGAACATTTTAAACTCAAATCTGGTCCTGGAACAACATATTTTGAGATGGGGGTCCACAGCCAAATACATATCATTTTTGGGGTCCTTGACATGAACATGTTTGAGAACCACTGACATAGTAGGCTGCACTAGCCCTCCTGTTTTCCTACCTAGAGGGGCGGGTTTAACATCTCCGGCGAGAGAATGCGCGTGATCCCATTGGTTCACCGATCTGTCCGTCAGCCCCCCGCCCCGTCAACACAACATTACGAGCGACGCCCACTGCACTCTGGTTGGTTGAGGGAAATGAAACACTTCCTATATCGGGTACACCGACGCGGCTGGTCCAGGCTTTTATTTTTTTAGCAAAACTAAACAATAAAAGCCTAGAGATCGAGGCTACTGACATAGTTTGTTAGTGACATCAGTTTTTTCAAAAAACAGTTAGGATTTAGAAGACATTTTCTAACATTTTCTAACCTCAGTTCTTAATGGGTTAACATGTTCTCCAATATGATTAGCTTTACATTTGTTCTACAGGCCCTTTGAAAGCCTCCCCAGGTTTAGACCATGTGTTTTTTCCCTAAATTAACGCCCTACTTATGATCATATTACAGCGTCACACAAAAGCATCAAAAGTAGCAGATCTGCAAGCTCGAAACGCAGCGCTTTTGAGCTTGTAGATCTGCTACTTCTGCAATTCTTTCATTTGAATCCCGAAAAGTAGAGCCGTGGTTCCCAAATTGGGGGCCAAATTGGGGGGGGCAGGGGGTCACGGCCTGAAAAGTTCTGGAACACCTTGTCGTAAAGTGGAAGAGGGAACAGGTTGTCGTTTTGCCGTCCAACGGCCTACAGGGGGCGCTAACAGCTACTGGTTGCACAGCACAGAGTTCTCCAGGGTGAAGTCGTAGTGGAAGCTGGACAGGTTGTGGTTGATGTCTCGGCTCAGCAGGACGTCGGGGACCCCCAGGGGGAAGCCCACCTGCACGGCCAGCACGTGGGGGGCCAGGCCGAAGGGGACGTCCCCCAGGAGGTCCGGGAGGAGGCCGCCGGGCGGGTCCTGGGCGGGCGGCACCAGCGGAGGCGGGGCCTGGAGGAGCGCCGTGGTGGTGATGGGAGCGGCTGGAGCGGGACGGGATGGAGTGGCATAAGGTGACTGCAGGGGACAGAGAAACACACACACACACACATTCATTTGATTACAGTACGACCAGTGGTGTAAAGTAATTAAGTACATTTACTCAAGTACTGTACTTAAGTACAATTTTGACGTATTTTTATTTTACTTGAGTATGTCCAGTTTTCAGTACTTTTACTTCTACTCCATTACATCTCAGAGGTAAATATAGTACTTTTACTCCACTACAATTATTTGACAACTTTAGTTATTAGTTACTTTTCAGATATAAATTATGACATTATGAAACATTTATACCACTTTAGCCCTATTTTATACATAGGCTATTTGAAAATAGCCGATCTACAAGCTCACAACGCGTCGCGATGCGACGCGTTGTGAGCTTGTAGATCTGCTATTTTCAATTTTGAGTACTTTTACTTTTGGTTCTTAAAGTACATTTTGATACCAATACTTTTGTACTTTTACTCAAGTACATTTTGAATTCCAGACTTTTACTTGCAACGGAGTACTTCTACATTGCAGTATTGATACTTTTACTTAAGTAAAACATTTGAGTACTTTTTCCACCACTGAGTATGACAGGGCTGTTCAATTGGCGGCCCGCGGGCCAAATCCGGCCCGCCGAACTAGTTGGACCGGCCCTCCTAAGAATTCTTTTTTTTGTTTGTTTTACTTTTCAAACTTATTTTACTTATTACACCCAAACCATTGGAACAACCACAGACATTTGAACACAGGCATCATCATAATACTCAATATCTGACATATTTAGCAAAGCACTGGTAAAATAGCATGTTATAAATCCTCCGGGAAGTATAACACATTTATAGTGAATCTGATGAGGTAAACAACAGCAGCTCAAGTCAAAACCATTGATAAGTAGGGGTGTGCCGATATATCGTCCCACGATATATCGCGATACGTTTTTTTACAATAATAATAATCAGGCATGCAAACAGCCCCGAGGTGAAAAGGGTGACGACATGTTGTTGTTTTTCGGGTCAGGTGTCACACTATTGCCCCATTTGGATTAAAAACGGCTAGTGGAAGCTGAAAAGCTACAAGTTTGCATGTCTGAATAATGCAAAAACAGAAATATTTGTTTGCATTTGCTTTTTTTCTCCCCCATATATTTTCATAATAAAAAAGTGCGTATCGTATCGAAATCGTATCGAAGTTGTGTGCCCAATATCGTATCGTATCGGCACACCCCTATTGATAAGGCATCAGAATTTTTATCCTGAAAAGTAATAGTTGTGGACATACTACAGTATGGAGGTTTCCACCAGACAGAGACGTTTTGCATGTTGCATCATACAACATATCTTCATGTTAAATGGTTCAACTCATATGCACGTTTATACCAAATAATCTCTTTATTTTTAGTCATTCTGGGAAACATTTCTATTAGATTTGTACGACCCTGCAGTAGAATGGGGACCAGCCCTATAGTCGTTAACTCACATCCAGCGTGTAATTAAGAGCAAATAGACGAGAGAAGATGTTGACTCAGGAAATGGTTTATTCCTTCTGCAATTAGGTCCCTTTGGGACTGAACCACCGAGAGACGGAGACGGGGGGTGTTTTTGTCCCATAGCGTGGCTACAGTTCCTCTAGGAGCCCTGCAGTAAACACAGCCTGTTGTTACACCTGAGCTACTGTTCAGGTTGAACGCAGTTAACCCCCGAAGAGAGTACACTACAAAATGATGGAACCAAATGGACCCTTTTTGGTTGCGGTAGTAGTTAGGCCTGTCACAATTATTACATAATCTCCAAAAGGTGTTGTGGAAAAAACAATTGAGTATTGAGGGTGTACCATTCTGGGAAAGGGGTGGGGGGAGGGTTTTGGAGGACTGTATTTTCTCTGTATTTTTTGGTTCTCTTTGTTTGTGGTGTTTTTTGTGTATCTTATCTTTTCCTTTTTTCTTTGTCTTTTTCATTGTCTTGTTTTTTTTTAAAGAAAAAAGGAAGAGGGATATGATAATGATATGTGTACATTGTGCATTGTCAATAAACACATCTTTATAAAAATTATAAAAGACAATTATTACATAATCGTCTAATCGCAATTATTTGAGACAATCGCAATTATTTGAGACAATCGCAATTATTTGAGACAATCGCAATTATTTGAGACAATCGCAATTATTTTTGCATAATCGTCATAATCATTTCCATGTTGAAAAATGTTTCATACATTTTTAAAAATTTTGATCTACAACAAATATCTGACCTACAAGGTTACAACGTGTCACAAAGTGACACGTTGTAACCTTGTAGATCAACTATTTCTGCAATTTTTACATGTATAAAATTATTAAACTTCTTTGTATATTTCATTATTTGTCATATTCTGCCCTGTGCAATTTTTTATTACGAAGCCTAAAAGGTAAACAGAAAAAAAACATGTATTCATAATGTTCAACGGCCAAACACACAAATAAATCCTTGATCGCAATTATTTGAGTCACAATGAATCGTCAACTTAAAAGTTGAAATGTGGTCAACCTGTAATGGTGACGGCCCTACAGTAGTTGTAGTTAAATGAACGCTAAGGATTTTTGCTGTGAATATCATGCACACGCACACTGCTGTTTGCAACCCACGACCTCAGTTGAACCACCAGACATCGTGGCCTAAAAAAACACCTCAAAGCAAATTAGAATGAAAATACATGAGGATAATCATGCACCCAGCAGAGTCTTTCAGAGGTACCATATGTCCCAGTGGAGGCTGAAGACAGCGTGGAGAATTGGCCCGCTGGCTGGCTGGATAGCTGGCTGGCCATCCAGCACCTGTTACTCTAACTGTTTCCACAGAGTATCAGTGCAGAGACTGCAGAGTGGATCACTGTGTGTTCACACACTCTACACTACACTTCTCTCAACCAGTGTTACCAGATTTTTGCAAGAGAAACGAGCAGCAGTGTTGATTTCGTCGACTAAAACTATGACGAAAAATGTTCGTCAAATACCTTTTTTCACAGACGAAGACTAAATAAAAACTAAGCTATGATGACTAAAACTAAGACTAAATATATTGACAATTTTGTCAACAAATAAAAACTAGACTAAAATGTTAGTGAGGATATAGTGGAGAAGAGATCCAGTAGAACTAAAAGACAAGTCATTTTATGTTTGGTTGCGGTCGGGTGTTTTGCTCTGAAAATAGCAGATCTACAAGCTCACAACGCGTCGCAGTTGTGAGCTTGTAGATCGGCTATTTTCAGCACGCAACCAAGTGTAAAATCAGCCATAACAACGCCATCAATGCACCGTCAAAATACATTATAGTCGACTAAATCAACTGTAGATTTAGACGACTATAATCTTATGATATTTAGTCGACTAAAACTAGACTAACACTAAAACATTTCAGATGACTAAAATATGACTAAAACTAAATGGAATTGTATTCAAAAGACTATGACAAAACAAAGCACCGCCGAAAAACCGGAACCACCGTGTTTTTTTTCAGTAGGCGTGGTTTAGACTGGATCACACGGGCCAGTTTGGAACGAATACCAGGCTTTCTTCCGAGGTGGAAAGTCTGGTGACGCAAGGTTAGCTGTGGACAGTTCAGAATCCTGCTTACCATCGGTAGGCAGGATTGGACATTTCAAAACAAGATTTTAAACAGTGGCTTCTAGTTCAGCGTGCCAACTTTACAGGAAGAGAAAGGCTGTCATTCTTTATATTAGCATGGAATCCCTGTCGATGATGTCATTGGTAGGCATGTTTCTGAACCGTCCACAGCCCCACCAGTGAGACACAGAGGAAGTAGACAGAAATGGTGCCGTGTTATAATGACAATTAGTGAGGACTAGAGTTCTCAAATTCTGCCCGAACCCAAAATCTATGCTAATTAGTCGGGCCGGGCCGAGCCTCGGGTTCCGTGAAAAGAAATAATAATCTATTACCCCCAAAAAGGAAATGTCAACTGCCCTTAGCGACCTAACGGTAAGGCAGTGGGTGTGTTGGATGCAGCTCAAAGTGAACTTTACTCAGGCATCTAGTTTGTCGCCGCACGACCTTCCTAGCCTGTTATTAACCCATTAAGACCTTTTTGTTTTTTTTCAAAAAACTGTTAGGATTTAGAAAACATTTTTAAGAATCGCCTCAGGTCTTAATGGGTTAAAGAAAAACGGGCGACAATGGCCAAAACTCCATCGGCGAAAGTGGACGTTTTCATGTTTCGGCCATTATCTCTGGAACGGAAGGTCCAATCTACTCAGTTCAAAGCTTGTTGGCTGTGTGACTTTGAGGGCCGGCCCAGTAAGGCCCAGTTAGGGCCGGGCCTTACTTTTCAGGCCTGTTGAGAACTCTAGTGAGGACTAATAATATGCTGATAGGGTTGACAATGGGTGATGTGCTCCTCTCACCTTGTTTGGCAGAACGATGACGTTGGAGGAGCATGGCTGTAGCACTGTGTTCATGTTCTGGATCTTCCTCCTCTGTTCCTCCAGCGTCTCTCCTGGAGGAGGACACACATTAAGTCAGTCACACATTATGTCACTACAGTCTCTCCTACAGAGGAGGACACACATTAAGTCAGTCACACATTATGTCACTACAGTCTCTCCTACAGAGGAGGACACACATTAAGTCAGTCACACATTATGTCACTACAGTCTCTCCTACAGAGGAGGACACACATTAAGTCAGTCACACATTATGTCACTACACTGTCTCTCCTACAGAGGACACACATTAAGTCAGTCACACATTATGTCACTACAGTGGACTAACAGTACACACACATTTTTGGAATAAAAATGATAAACTTCAGAAAAGTGTTTCCTGTTTATTCCAGTGACCCAGTGCTCTTACACACAGTGGTGGACAGTAACAAAGTACAATTACTTGAGTAGTGTACTTTACTAGCTTTTGGAAGCTTATGACTTTCACTCCTCTACATTTCAAAGACAAATATTGTCATTTTTTAAACTTTTTTTACTTTTTTACCTGCCGGGACCCAAACTTAACAGAAATGTCATTATTATATGTCCCAACGTTCAATGCCAAAAAGCTCAATTAAATCGTTAATCACGATTATTTGTGTGACAATTAATGGTCAAGTAAAAAGCCCTAGATGTGCAATACTTTCACCAGCCTACAGCACAAACCAGGTCAATGTTCAGGATTATGTGGGTTTAAGGCCTGCTTTTCTGATCACATTAATGGATTAGGAAGCTTTAAGACTCCTGGGAAACAGCAACAGTGTTTCAACCACTGTTATACAATCATTAAAAACCTTTCCAATACGTATGGACGGAGCTCAAAGCAAGACTGAGCTTCTCTCTCTTCTTCCCAGCTAAAAGTCCTGCCCCACGCAGGCTCTAACTATTTCCATAGACAACGCCCTGGTGACTTCGGTTCCAACAGCCAAGAACCTTGGTGTCAGACCCTTCCTCACCCAGGAGTCAGCCCAGCTCCTTATCCAGACATCAGTCATATCAAAGCTTGACTACTGTAACTCTCTCCTCACTGGCCTCCTGGCATGTGCACTTAAGACCCTCCAAATGATCCAAATGGTCTTCAACCAGCCAACAATTTCACATGTCTCCCCCCATCTCAGCTCCATCCATTGGCTCCCAGTTACTGCCCTCACAGAGTACAAAACACTGATGTTGGCCTACAAAGCAACCAAAAGTATGACACCCCCCGTATCTCCAAAGCCTGATCCAACCCTACAACCCCATCCCGCTCTCTCAGATCATCTATCACCTTCGCTAGAACATCTGGGACAGCGCTCCACACGTCCCAGACTCTTCTCCCTCCTGCCTCTCAAACTGTGGCACGAACTCCCCATTGTAGTTTCAGCTGCAGACTCACTCCCAATCTTCTGCCGTAATCTGAAGACTCACCACCTCTTCAGACTCCACTTCAGCCTGTAGCACTTGCCCCTCGCCTTGACGACCTTGCAGGATTATGCAAAGGCTAACATGTAACTTAGATAGCATGTCATGTAGACAGACGCCAGGTCATTGTTGACCTGGCATCCTATTGTGTATAGTTTCAATGTACAGGCTTCTTGGTTTACTTATGTATTAGTTTATTATTAGATGACATTTGATGTATTACCTTGTGTTGTCCTTGCTTACTGTAAATTGCTCTGGATTAAGAGCGACTTACAAAGGAGCATTCCTATTTTGGGCATGTCATCAAAGGCAAACATGTTCAAAAATCACAGATCTAAAAACGCAATGCGATTGTCATCTATTTTAACTTATATACCCGATAGTATATATACCCTATATATACAGTGTATATAAAGGGTCTTAAGGGGATAAGTGTGTTTCCTGTGTGCGAGCTGAACCAATTAAACAAATCCCTCTGTGCTAGTGGAGTGATGTCATCGTCCAAAGGCTCCTCCCCCCTGACTCTACTGTCACTATCGCTGACCTCACAGCGCCTTTGATCTGCACTCCTTATGACTGTACTGTACTGTAACAACGGATTCCTCAAAAGTTAAAAGTTAAAGCCGTCTTTGATCAGTCCCGCCCCCAGCATCATGTGTGCAGGCCTGCAGGGAGCTCATCCTTTTGTCCCTGTTGTACATAATTATGACTCATACTGTACAGTCAGTGCCTCGTACGGTGAGCGCCTCGTCTTATTGTTTTACCATCCGTCATAAAGGAATACAAAGCTCACAGAATGCGTCCCCGTTTCAACAGTCGTGGTTAACCCATTAAGACCTGAAGCCGATTCTAGAAATGTCTTCTAAATCCCAACAGTTTTCTGAAAAACTTAGGTTTCTATATCAGAGGTTCTCAAACGTTTTCATGTCAAGGACCCCCAAAATGATATGAATTTGGCCGCCGAACCCCATCTCAAAATATTTTGTTCCAGGGACCCCCCAGAAGCAAAGATTTGAAAATTTAAAAATGTTTGCTTGAAAAGAATATATATATTCAAAGATTTGCACACATTTTCACGAAAAAAAAAAATAGCAGATCTACAAGCTCGTAGCGCGGCACTCGGTGCCGCGCTATGAGCTTGTAGATCTGCTATTTTTGAATAGCCAAAGCCCAGGGTTAAATAAACGTAGCTATACCACAATACCACCAAGTAAGGTCCACACAAGCTCACAACGCATTGCAATGCCTTTTCCTGAGCTTGTAGATTGGGCTATTTTTACCACCCGAACCCTCCAACAACAAGGGCATCTGCAGCAGGAATAAATAATGCAATGTAGCGTAAAGCCTGCGGTACATTGTAGCCTTCACATGCTGCCCGTCAGCATGTTGCTGCTGTACGGCTGCTATAGGTCTTTGAGCTCAGTAAAGACACGCCATGCGTTCAGTCAGTAGGCCTCTGCTAGCGTGCAGGACTTGATCCTTCCCCTTCGGTAAAGCCTTCAGCAGAAACAGGGATAACCTCTTTAAAGCAACATGAGGCTGCAACACACCACCTGAGACTTTGACCACTTTCAACCTGCCAAGCTCTATTATGGGTCAGGTCCATTATAGGCAAAGATCTTCCCCCAAACAATCCCAAACAATGTTCAACTTTTAGAGTCTAGTTGTCAATAAGAGGGTCTGTCTGTCTGTCTGTCTGTCTGTCTGTCTGTCTGTCTGTCTGTCTGTCTGTCTGTCTGTCTGTCTGTCTGTCTGTCTGTCTGTCTGGCCCTGGGGACCCCTGACAGCGGTACAGTAGTGATGGGTAGTTCATGATCGATTCGTTCAAAAGAACTAGTTCATTGCCGTGAACGTAAACAAACTAGTTCACTTCTTGAAACTGTTACGTTCGCGCTTTCAACCAGCGGTGCGGTTGAGTTGTTTTTCTCTAGTAAAATAGACCATATATTTAATAATTCTATACATTTTCTAAAATAGTGGAAATAGACGATCTACAGTACAAGCTCACAACGTTCAATAAATACTTCCAAAATTCCAAAATAGTGGATTTTTTTTTTTATATTTATGAATGTTTTTTTTGTTTTGTTTTTTTAATTTAGAGTAGCCACGTTTTACCTCTTTTTCTCCCCAATTTATCTCAAATAATCATGATTAGGTGATTATATATTAATAATGGTGAAAGGCCTACTCCTACACAGAGCCGTCTGGGAGAAATGTGGGGCCCTGTGCGAAGTCGCGCAAGCGCGCGCGATTTTTTGGCGGTTTTGGGCGGATATTTCCGAGTTTTTGGTGGTTATTTGCGGTTATTTCTCGGTATAACTCTTACTAAACGTGAATCTGTTCATACTGCGCTGTAACCATGGCAACTGAAGTCCCCTCACAGGATCAATAAAAGGTCTATCTATAATATCGTTGTTGTCTCCATATTTTAACTTGTTTTTAACAAAAGCATCAAAAGTAGCAGATCTACATAAGCTCAAAACGCGGCACGAAGGCATTTAGTCAAACTCTGGTTAATACTTAACTTGTTAAATATTTATAAAACATACAGACACACCACTTAAGTACAAAACATAAACATAACTTTAAGATATGGAACTAACCCTAACCCACATGCATGTTCAGCTCCATGAGCCTCTTGTCCACCTAGTGGCAGGAGTTGATAATGCACATTAATTACCTAGTTCACTTCAGGTCCTTATTTTCAGGCTCTTTAATCCAGAGTGATTTACAGCAAAGCGAGGCAAACACAAGGTAATGCATCACATGCACAAGAGACAGTGTAGTGCCTCAGTCATCTAGGATCACAGCTAAACCAAGAACCTAGCATCAGTCTAAACATTATAAAACATTAAAAACAATGTTTTTAAAGTACATTGAAATGACAAACTATGGGCTGCCAGGAGGTCAACAAATGAACCTGGCATCTGTCTAAATAACATGCTGTCTAAATGACATTGTAACCTTTGCATAAGACTGCATGATCTCTATCTATAGGGCTAAGTGCTACGGGAGGTAAATGCATATTCCCACAGAAAGGAGAAAGGTCATTCACTGCTGCCGTTTTCCTTCTTCTCCTTTGTACACAGTGTTTTGTACTTGTTGATGACATGTATTATTGTGTAAATTGTTGTTACCACGCGCTGTTTACATTTCTGACAAAAAAAAGTCAGAGGTGAGTTTTCAGATTACGGCAGAAGACTCAGCAGTGGCTCAGGGGTCGAGTGGCCGGGTAGAGTGAACTGGAAACCGCAAGGTTCCCAGTTCGATCCCGGGCTCGGGGGGGCTCCCTAGAGTTAGTGTAGAAGTGTCCTTGAGCAAGACGCTGAACCACTAATTGAGAGCATGTTGGTGCCTTGCATGGTTTCCTCCGCCATCGGTGTATGAATGTGTGTGTGAATGGGTGAATGGCACAATCAATGTAAAACGCTTTGGATAAAAGCGCTATATAAATGCACCATTTAAAGGTGAATCTACAACAGACTGGCAGTCTGTTGGCAAAAGTTGGCATTTAGTTCATCACAAGCTGTCGGCCAATGTGCACATTGTTGTGTGCATGCGTTAGAGCTGGCAGCACTGGTCTGCAAGATCCTGCCAGGCTTGTTTTCCCTGTCAAGTCGCTTGTAAATATTATTCATAGTTGCTGGTTGCTTTTGTTTGGGCTTGTTTCTGAAGTGTAGTTGCTTATTTTGGCTGGCTTTCAAGATTCTTTTTGAAAGTAGGTGACGTAATAGGGTTCAAGTGGTGAAACTGGTCGCTTCTTTTGGGCTTGTTTTCATAGACCTGATCGCTTGTTTCGCTCAAAGAATCTGGCAACACTGAAGCCAGCTCGGACTGCACCTCGGACCAAAACCTTTACCCCCCCCCCCCCCCTCCGCTCTCTCCCCCCCTCCGCTCTCTCCCCCCCTCTCGCTCTCTCCCCCCTCTTCACTACCCCACGGCTATCCACGGCTCTCCCGGTCGGGACACGACCGAACCTGCTCGGTCGTT
>NC_137613.1:4898305-4987190 GCF_963280865.1 Gymnoscopelus braueri
GCACATTGTGAACAAATATATATATACCGTATAATATATATATTTTTTAAAGGTTTTAGGGGTGCAACTAATTGTAAATAATAATATATATTAATAATAGAATCCATTTGTAATGCTGCGGCAAGTGCCCTTGAGAATGACCACTATTTATGTATTTTCTTTTTTATGAATTAAGAAATTTGTGATTTATTTTTTGCCATTTCCTTCAGTTACCTTGTCATCTGATACAACTACTAGCTGTCATTTCCTGAATGCCAGGCGGTGTCTACTTTTACACAGAGAGAGAGAGAGAGAGAGAGAGAGAGAGAGAGAGAGAGAGAGAGAAAATAAGACAGTCAAGTTTGACTTCTACACATCAAAGGAATGATTGTGAACTGGCCAGGAAGTATTATGTTGCTATGAATTTTAAATGAAACACACACGCACGCACTCACGCACGCACTCACGCACGCACTCACACACTCACACTCACACACTCACTCTCTCTCTCTCTCGCACACACACACACACACACACACACACACACACACACACACACACACACACACACACACACACACACACACACACACACACACACACACACACACACACACACACACATTCCCGGTCTTAAAGGGTAATTCCCACACATTTTTACCAAGGAATTTTAAAAACTTCTCCATAACCTTTCCAAAGTATTTGACATCATTTCCAGACCTATAACACTCACTCATATGGTGTAATAATGAGTCTCTGACTCCAGTGTGCTTTCAACGCCCCGAGACAGACAGACTCCAGCGAAGGCGACACGTGACAAAACATAACAGATCTACAAGCTCACAATATATCACAGAGTGCAACGTGTTGTTAGCTTGCCTTGTAGATCTATTATTTTTGTGTCCGATATACATTATGCCGCTCTCACACACCATGTTACATCATTTCACGTAATGTTAGACATGCTCTGGGACATGTTTTTACACTAAATCAACAGCCAAAACTATGTATATACAAACACTTTCCAAAACACTCCATTAATTCCAAACCTTTTTCCCGGGTCTGGAAAACCGTTTTTTTTCTCATTTCAAAATATTTCCAGGACTTTCCTGACCGTGGGAAGAACCCTGTAGAGATGATGTTTAATGTGTGTCTGTCTCTCACCAACGATGACGAAGCCTCCATCTGCCTCCCTGTCAGAGCTCTTCTTAGACTCCTTACTGCGGAGTCCCAGGAAACTGAACATGATGTCTGTCTGTCAGCCTGTCTGTCAAACACAGCAGACCACACTCTGATTAGAGGGGTACAACACTTAATCAAACTAAATCCATTTAATCTATTATGAAAAATAATTATATTTCAAAAATAGCAACTAACTACAAGCTGCCCAACGCATGGTGACACATAGCCCTAGAATGTCTGTGATCTTACATACATTTCAAGTATTCCAAATACACAGTCATAGATCTCTCTCGGTCCCCCACTGTGTAGTGCCTATCTGCGCGGCCATAAAAGTGCTCTAAACTCCGTCTGTACTCACCCAATAATTAATTCCTAAGACGTGGAGTCATATTTTGTCCTCTAGTTTCATATCCATGTGAAAGTTCTGCCAGAAAACGTGTGTTTAGTCAAATATCTCCACTTATTCACGAGCTGCACACGGACGACTTCTGTACGACGCGAGGGGCCAGGAATGATTGCAGCACTGTATATACGTAACTTCCTTTAGGACGCACAAATGTTTGGGACACACAATTGGCAGGTGATGATTCATTACCCCGCACCAATCACAAGCACCTGTCAATTGTGTGTCCCAAACATTTGTGCGTCCTAAAGGAAGTTACGTATATTCAGTGCTGCAATCATTCCTGGCCCCTCGCGTCGTACAGAAGTCGTCCGTGTGCAGCTCGTGAATAAGTGGAGATATTTGACTAAACACACGTTTTCTGGCAGAACTTTCACATGGATATGAAACTAGAGGACAAAATATGACTCCACGTCTTAGGAATTAATTATTGGGTGAGTACAGACGGAGTTTAGAGCACTTTTATGGCCGCGCAGATAGGCACTACACAGTGGGGGACCGAGAGAGATCTATGACTGTGTATTTGGAATACTTGAAATGTATGTAAGATCACAGACATTCTAGGGCTAGGTGACACATTGTGATCCTATCCGTTTTTGCCATTTTGTATAACATAAAAAAAAAGGTTTTAAGTCAATACTCAGACAAATTGATAAATGAATTATTATCCTCTGATAGAAAGTACTGTGATAATCTGTACGTGTGAAACTAAATGAAATTAAATGCAATTTAGACTGTAGGTCATATAAGGTGTATAATGCATTATAAGTGCATTTATAATGCATTATGTGCTTATTAGACATTATAAATGTGTATAATAATTATGCCTAACAACTTATAGGTTTATGAAGTGTTAAGTGGTCATAATAATGCATGTTCAGTGGAACAGCACTTAACCTACCATATAACTTAGACAGTTATAAAGTGTATTTAACAAGCATAATAATATAATAATAAACAGTTATAACTAGAGTTATAAACACAGACATGTTGGTGTAACTTTAGTTAATCAGACATAATGTAACGTACCTTCTCTATAAAGGTGTCTATAATGTACAGGAACGTGTCAGTGTCGCTCAGCTAACATTAACAACCATAACAATTACACTACGTCATCATAATATACAGTCATAATCATAATCATGTATAAAGAGACTCTTCTAGAACAAAGTGTCAGTCGGTTCCGTGTTGTTATTGTTTTGTTGACTGAGTCTCTATTCTCGTCCGTGTAGAAACCATATCCTCCCTCTATTAGTTCCGGATGCAGCGTGTTCAATTGGAATTCAACTCTAACTAGGAACTAGATCCCAGTCACCGTGTTTCCGGGGGGACGGGATATACTTAAAGCGCAGCGGACGTGACGTATAAAACATTGGGGGTTTGTTGGGTTTATGTCATTAGACAGACCGGGTGTGTAAAAGACACTGGTCTGATTCAAGCTCCCGCCCGCCCGGGACACGCCCTGACGTAAATACAATGTAACTGGCTGTTTTCGCGGGTAATATTGCGGCGTTGTGTTCATTTTTCCCCGCGCTGGACAGAAGAACGTCATATCATAGATATTGTACATCTTATAACAGATATTCTATCAAGATCGTCATCATGTCCAGTGTGTATGAGTCTCCTAAGACCAGGGTCAACTCCTCCATGTTGAACCAGTACACCAACAAGGCTGTTTGTTTTGTAGGACGAGTTGAGAAGGTGAGGAGATCATTTATTATGTTATGTTATGTTATGGTATGTTATGTTCTTCTCATAAAGACATGATCCTGAGAGAGAGAGAGAGAGAGAGATCATTTCATAACGTACATTATGGGCAGTGGTGGAAAGTAACTAAGTACATTTACTTAAGTACTGTACTTAAGTACAATTTTGAGGTATTTGTACTTTACTTGAGTATTTCCAATTTCCAATACTTTTACTTCTACTCCACTACATCTCAGAGGCAAGTATTGTACTTTTACTCCACTACATTTACTTGAAAACTTGAGTTACTAGTTACTTTTCAGATATAAATGATGATATTATGAAACATACATTAACCACTTTAAACCTATGTTATACCTAGGCTATTTGAAAATAGGCGATCTACAAGCTCACAACGCGTCGCAACGCGACGCGTTGTGAGCTTGTAGATCTGCTATTTTCAAATATTTAGTACTTTTACTTTTGGTACTTTAAGTACATGTTGATGCCAATACTTTTGTACTTTTACTCAAGTAAATTTTTCATTCTGGACTTTTACTTGTAACAGAGTATTTTTATATTGCAGTATTGGTACTTTTACTTAAGTAAAGAATTTGAGTACTTTTTCCACCACTGATTATGGGTCAGTTCTGTCATGTCTGTGTGTGTCTTACAAACTCACTTCATAACACATGAGGTGACTGGCTGCACGGTGGTGCTGTGTTTTCCATGTTTGTGTTCCATAGTTAGTATCCATAAGTTTTGTAACTCAAGGGATTATGTTACTAATTTGATTGATTGAATACTTTATGTAGACAGCATGAGGTACAGTCAGACATTAAGGTTAAAAGGATGACACAAAAAAAGTCCTGGGTACTTGTTTCCATTGTGGTCCTATATGTATTCAATTCATATGTGGGGGAAAAAGAAAACATGTCAGCACTCAGCAGTGAATTTAATGCCACCTCTTCCCATTGGAACAATGAGTTTACCATGATGCCCTTGGTCTCTTGAAAGATGGATTTTCAGGCCTGTTTTGAAAGAAGCCAGTGAATATTACCGTCTAATGTGACTAGATGTAGTCAGTAACAGACTTACATGTGAAAGTAATGATGTTGAATCACTAAGGTGTGTGTGTGTGTGTGTGTGTGTGTGTGTCCGTGTCCGTCCAACAGGTCCATCCAACAGGTAAAACCTTCACGCTGACAGATGGAGAAGGAAAGATCGCTGCAGTAGAACTCAACGAACCTGTGAGTGAAATTAATTCATTATTAATTATATTAATTATGTTTTTAATAATTAAACATCATTATTACCGCTTTGATGTTTCATCTCAACAGTACAGTGGTGTAATTGTATACTCCTCAACTTATGATCACTTAAACATTATACACAGACTGAAATAATATATTTAATATGTTATTAATTTGACATTTCACGGTGAGGATTTGGGTTGAACGTTATGTGAAAAATGGGTTCACCCAAAACGAGTCAAGTGTCTTATCTAGAGGTTTCCCGAATCCCAGTACCAACCAATCAGACAGTCAATCAATTTGATGTATATATACTGTATATATAGTGCCAAATCACAACAAGTTGTCTCAAGACACATAGAGCAGGTTATTCTTAACACATTGACTGCCAGAGTTTATTCATAATGTACTCACCCCTGTGCCAGCAATTTGCGTGTTTTTGTAATTTTTTTGTTTTGTAATTTTTCATTCAAATACATTCTCTGATTGTGTTGTCAAGCACCTACGATTGTTCCACCAGTAGAGAGCAGCACATCCAAACATTGATCACCTCGCTCGCCCCCTCCCAAACAGGCCCACGTCATATCCGGTCATTCAAAGGATGTGACGTTTTCGACAATTCCCGGCCCGCTGATCGGCCTGAAAACGATGTGATACACTACGACGATGACTGTTAGTCACCCGGACCAAAGAAAATAGAAGTTGAGCTGTCCGTTCGTTTGTTATACCGTGTGTAAAAAACGTGTTTTTCCCTATTCTGGCCGAAAATCACCGGAGAAAAACAACGTGACCCGGAAATGAATTTTATTTTTTACATCCGGCTCCGGGTGAGTGTGACGTAAGTGGAAAACGAAAGTGTTGATGAGAAATAAACACAGCCGTGCGATCACAGATTAAACAATGAAAATTCAAAACAACGCATCAATGCGTTCTTTGGAATCCTGGCACTCAAGCGATGGATTTGAAAGAACGCATCGATGCGATCTTGGCACTGTATGTGTTAAAGAGAGACAACAATTTGGAGAAAACACTTGGCGATGGTGACAAGGGAAAACTCTAGTGGGCGTCCATCTGCCTTGACCAGAGAGAGACAGATGTACAATAATAATGAGAATATGAATCCATAACTCATGGTGCGCCCGTTTTGTTTTCTGTAGCTGGACGAGGAGCTGAGTGGAGCGGTGGAGGTCATTGGAATGGTGTCCAACAAGGGAGCCATCATGGCCACCACATACACCCTCCTACGAGAGGACAAAGGCATTGCTTTTGGTAGGTTCTTCACTTCTTTTTTTTCCCTCCACAATTTAGTCGTTGTGCCAATTAATTCCTCTCCACACACATTTCTCTGTGTTGTCACTGCTGTTGTATCTTTACTGACTCACCTGTCGGTGAGGAGCCCCCACCGGGAGGACGTAGAGAGCCTTCGTCCTACTCCTCCCGCCCAACACTCCCTGCCGACAATGTTCCAAAGATGCGATGCAGGCAGCTCTTCATGCAAAAAGATGTATTTGTTTACTTCTCCGTGACAAAACGCATCCTTTGGGTTCCATAAACACAGATCAGATGAATTGATCAACATTTCCTCCAAACATTTCACGCTGTGGTGTTTTAACCCATTAATACCTGGAACGCATCTGTGTCACTTTTAGATTTCTTTAGGCTATTCAAAAATAGCAGATATACAAGCTCATAGCGCGGCACCGAGTGCCGCGCTACGAGCTTGTAGATCTGCTATTTTTGAAAATTATTGAAACATTTTTTGGGGATTCTTTTTCAAAAAACTGTTAGGATTTAGACATTTTTTTTTTAGAATCGCCTCAGGTCTTAATGGGTTAAACGGCACGTAACCAGCGGTCAAAAACCATTGCCCTTCTGTGGGTCAAAACCTCCCACCCCATGCCTGACGCTTATATAGCCAACAGCGTCGCCTCATGTCACAAACATCCATTTCACATGTTTCACCCATTTGGCTCTTACAATGTGGTTAACCTCTTATTTTGGGCATCATGTCATTAATTACAGGGAGACATTGTCAAAAGTCTTTTTTTTTTTTAAATAGCCGATCTACAAGCTCACAACACGTCAGCCGGCCGGCATGTTGTGAGCTTGTAGATCGGCTATTTCCGGACGAGTCGTTGTTGTTATTTTTAATCTAATGCACTTTCTTTTTCCCTTTTTTCCTTGCAGATCTGGAGCTGTACAATGAAGCGCTCAAAGTCATCCATGACTTCCCTCAGCATTATCCCTTTGAAATGCCCTCCAGCACGTTCTGAACCCTGGAGGAGAAATCCATCCCTTTGTTCCTTGATTTGTTTGGTTGTCTCTGACTTCACTTTTTGTTCTTGTTGTAAAATTTGTACAAAGATTAAGTGTCTTTCTAATAAACATAGTCACGTTTCTGTTACCACAGCGCTCTGACTCTTCTGATGCCTTGGCCTCATAAAACAGTGGTTCTCAAACTTTGTAATGCCAAGGACCCCCAAATTGATATTTATTTGGCCACGAACCCCCCCCCCCCCCCCCCCCCATCTGAAATTGTTTTGTGCCAGGGGACCCCCCAGAAGCAAAGATTTGAGTTACAAATGTTCGCTTTAAAAAATATACATATTCAAAGATTTGCACACATTCCAGATTCTTCAAAAATAACAGATCTACAAGCTCATTGCGCAGCACTCGGTGCCATGCTATGAGCTTTTAGATCTGATATTTTTGAATAGCCAAAGTGTAAAATATGGATATGGATTTAAGTGGTCCGCTCAAGGACACCTGGGGGTCCCCAGACCCCACTTTGAGAGCCAATGTCATGAAACATAATTATCGACCAACAATGACAAGCGAAGGGTCACTGTCTCTCAGGTCCAGTTTTTTTCTTTTATTTCTCCACATCTCTGCTGTCGGGCAGAAACACCAGCTATGTCCAAAATATTAATATTTTCATGACATTTGAAAAAATAACATGTTTTTAAAACAACACCACACTGCCTCATCAAAGTTGGTATGGTGACCTTATACATGGTCAGATACTTGCATGTGTCCTTATATTATCATCACTTTACCCAAACACAGCTCAAGTGGCGTTTTTGACCATTAATGTGGAGATGTGGAATGTTTTTTATCCATCATTGATTAGAATGACCAAGTCAGACAGGGAAAAAAAACCTGAGTTGTAGTTAGGTTTGAACGACAGTTTGAGGATCTAATGGAGTTAGGAGGTTTAGTCAGAAGTGCTTTTTAATACTTTTCATTGGTTCAATATTTGTAAAAACCCACACGCAGACGTAAAGGGTGTTCAATAGCACTGATTTATGAAGGAAAATAAAAAAGTTTAAAAACGGAGATGGGAGTTTTGCGCCAGACAGCGACGATATGCCTTAAAGCAGTGGTTCTCAAACTTTTTCATGCCAAGGACCCACAAAATTATATGTATTTGGCCGCGGACCCCCATCTAAAATATGTTGTTCCAGGCACCCCCAGAATCAAAGATTTGAGTTACAAATGTTCGCTTAAAAATATATATTTATTCAAAGGCGTGCACAGATTTTCACGATTTTTCAAAAATAGCAGATCTACAAGCTCATAGCGCGGCACTCGGTGCCGCGCTATGAGCTTGTATATCTGCTATTTTTGAATAGCCAAAGTATAAAAAGGTTAAAATTATTGTGATGCTATATTAACACATTTGGCTGGGGATCCCCTGGTACCCCCTCAAGGACCCTTGGGGGTCCCCGGACCCCACTTTGAGAACCAATGCCTTAAAGGGCTGATTGTGAGGTTTAGGTTATATGGTGAGGTTTGGGTTGTGTAGTTACCTTGCCGTGGTGTGACTCCAAAGGTGGGCAAGAAATCTAAAATAAATGCTCCATTGCCTAGAAATTGATCATTCAAAAATAATCCTTCTCGTTGACTTGCATTGTCCAGTGAAGAGGCTCAGGAGGAGCTCTTTTAGCCCGTAAACGAACGCAGTTGGCGGGCGATTCTGACAGTCTAGAACAGTGGTTTTCAACATTTTTTCGCGTCAAGGACCCCCAAATTGACACATATTAGCCCACGGACCCCCATTTGAAAAGATATGCCAGGGACTCAACCATTTAAAGGTTTATTAGGGGTCCCAATCTACACTGTAGTATCATCATCAGTGTTAATTTAACTCTCAGAGTTAGACATATAAGGGTCAATTTGGTTCCTAACTATTAATTTGGCTGGGGACCCCCTGGAACCCCCTCAAGGACCCACTGGTGGTCCCCGGACCACTGGTTGAGAACCCCTGGTCTAGAACATCACCAAACCCAGTACTATTTATTTTGAATAATATAAAAATCCTGTTGATTTTGCAATTGTTATTAGGAAGAAAACCTGGACTGGGTCCGCATGGATCCGGATCTTCAAATAGTAGATTTGTAGTGCAGTAAAAATGTACAATATTTACCTCAGATGTGTAATGTAGTGTAGCAGCTGGAAGTATTAATAAAAAGGAGATACTAAAAGTACATACACATTTAATTAGAGTACACTTACAGTACTTGAGTAAATTGCAGTTACTTTCCAGCGCTGTCTCTTTTCAAAGCAGCTCTCACATTCTTTCCATTACATTCTTCATATTCATACCCAGTGAAGCACAGAGTTTACATACGGTTATGATTGACGCGTTGAAGCTGCTTCCAGCTCCTGTCCTGTGAGGACACATTTCCGTGCTTACAGTAGCTGCTAAACACTGTAATTATTCCATCACTTTCATCATGTTAAATATCTCTCTCTATACTGTCTTCAAGTGGTTGTTATTCAAGTCGCAGCCCTTTGCACATTTTGGCTGGAGTTCACTAATATGCCAGGCAACTTTTAATATGTTTGAATTTCCATGACCCGAATCATCCAACCATAGCTTTTATCCAATAACGTGCCATCAGATCACAGATTACTTTTCTTTTTCAGGATAAGTGATAAGGAGAAGTATCGACAGCTGAAAAGAAAAGAAAAAAGAGAATGATTACATTTTCTGGATCATTGAGGTGCTTTAGTCAAACTGTGTGTTCATTTATCAATTTGAACATATAAGGGAAAATGGTCAAATTGGAGGCCATGGTACGACTACACCAAGTATAATGTAAGATGTGAGAAATGAGTCAAGACTGCAATGATGATGTACAGGAGAGACATGGACACTGGACAATACCATAGTACCATGTATAGTACATCTATAGTATCACCTAGACAGTACCATGGACACATTTATACCCAGGGTGACTTTGATCGTACACATATAATCACATAATAATTTTAAAAAGATAAGTAGAAAAGATAGAACAGTAAACATTAGAATGGGAGGAAACGAAAAAGCAAAACATGATGATGTGCCGGAAAGGCCAAAAAAACTAAGAAAATGTCTTGTCGGGTGGCCTGGCCATCCTAATGAAAATCCTTAAAACTGTCAGGAGGTAAAATATGAAATAGAACCACTCAAAACTGTGTCAATTACACAGCAAGTGCTGTATAAGAATCTTGCAGTACAAGATTCACTGATGAAATAAGTATCTGCTATAATATAAGACAACACAGATCTCTTAATATAGAAGTAATGACACTCTGGCTATGAAATAGACTTGGAGCTTGGAAATAGACTTGGAACTTCAAAAATAGCAGATCTACAAGCTCATAGCCTATGAGCTTTTAGATGATCTGCTATTTTTGAAAAATCACTGGCACACAATATTTTTTAAATTTAAATACCTACACATTTTGGGGGTCCTTCACATGGAAAAGGTTTGAGAACCACTGACTCAGGCTTCATAACAGGTTGTTTTAGTTAGTCGAGTTATGTGTCAGGAAAGCTATGGAAATACGGCCCTCTGCTGGTTATAAAGGGTCAACACAAGCTGGCACAACAGCACCATCCAAACACAATCTCAATGTGTTCCCTGTTTGGCTGAGTGTAGAGTCCATACCCACACATTCTATAGATCTGTGCTTTCTTTACATTCCTCCATGTCATTCAACTATATATATACAGCAGTGGCTCAGGAAGTTAGAGTTTGGAGTTTGATTCCCAGCTCCTTAATGGCGAAGTTCCCTAGAGCAAGACTGTACGATAGTTTGTCTCTGCTCCTAATAGTTAGGATGTTAAATGCAGCGGACACATGCCATGTGTGCAAATAATAAACACCCCAGTAACAAGGGAATTATTCAATTATTACATAGATTAATAATTAATTCCCTTCCCTTCTCTCCACCTTCCTCCGCTGTGCCTTTGCAAGCAGATAAAGGAACATTCTCGTCCAAATTGCAGTCAAGATCTTCTTAAAAGTGATACTTAAAGGGATAGTTCACCCAAAAAAGTACTTTTTTCCTATCGATTACTCACCCCTTGGAGACTTGAATTCATGGATATTTAATTAGTTTTTGTCGTCGCATTCCTAAGACAATTATTTGATGACCAGCGGACCGGTAGTCATTTTGGGGGTGAACTATCCCTTTAACAAAGTTAATATATACATATACATAAATATACATTTTGAAACATTTTCCCGTGGACCAATTACATCATCATGGACCACTAGTGGTCTGTGGACCACCGGTTGAGAAACCGTGTTTTACTTCATACTTGATACTTCACACTAACTAAATGTATCATTCTGATGAAGTATATCAGTGATCCTTCAGGCTGATATACAGCGTATCAGCCGGTAAAGGTTATTGTAAGGTTGTTATCATTCCTCCTACACCCCATGGCCATCCACCTGGCACCACTTCATGTGGGCGGGGCCATCCACCTGGCACCACTTCATGTGGGCGGGGCCATCCACCTGGCACCGCTCCATGTGGGCGGGGCCTATAGAGCGCTCAGGTGAGTGATGGATTGCCGCCACTTATAAGGTACTCTCATAAAAAGGTGATCAAGGGGCCAAACGATGGTTGTAAAATAGTGTTTTATGGCAAATGGATGTATGCCTGATGAGTCTGTTTATGAGTAATGATGACTGCTGGTAGTAGAACTATAACTTTAACTTTTTAACGTTTGCAGTCGTTTGATGGGTGTGTGGGGGGACAATAGTGGAAGAAGTACGCAGATTAATATTTTTAAAGTAAAATGGCCTGTATTAAAAAAATGTACTTAAGTACAAAAGTATTGGCATCAAAATATACTTAAAGTACCAAAGTAAAAGTGCTCAAATTTAATTTGTAAAATAATTTCAAACCTTTTTGAAAATATAACCGATCTACAACCTCACACGCTGCATCGTTATTTTCGAAAGGTTAAAGGGCAAGACCACTTTGGTTGAGGTGTGGGTTGTGTAGTCACCTTGTCATGATGTAACTCCAAAGGTGGACAAGACATCTAAAATAATTGCTCAATTGATTAGAAATGCTCCTCATTGACTTACATTGTACGGTAAAACAGATCTCAAAGTCACTCTTTTAGGTATTTTTTATTAGGCAGAAATCCCAGACTGGATCCGCAGATCCATGATCCGGATCTTCAACTAGTAAAATAAACAGGAAGTTGACATTTTTATTAAAATGTATTTATTAAAAAAGTGGGTTTTGTGATGCTCTATATTGAAACAGCTGAATCAGCTTTGTTTGTGTTCGTTTACATGCTAAAAGAGTGACTTTGAGATCTGTTTCACTGTACAATGTAAGTCAATGAGGAGCATATTTTGAATCATCAATTTCTAATCAATGGAGCAATTATTTGGAGTTACATCATGGCAAGGTAACAACTACACATCCCAAACCTCTACCAAAGTGGTCTTGCCCTTTAACGTATTGTTTCGTAATAAATAAGCTAAATCTGCAAAGCATCTAGTTACTAAAACTGTCAAATAATTGTAGTGGAATAAAAAGTAGTCATTTAGCAGACACTCTTAATCAGAGTGACTTACAATAAACAAGGAAAACACATCACATGCAGAGAGACAGTGTAGTGTCTCAGTAAACTAGGATCACAAGGTAAACCAAGAACCTAGCATCAGCAGTCTAAACAATATAATATCAAAAATAATAGTCTGTACATTGAAACTATAGGAAGGATACCAGGTAAACAATGAACCTAGCATCCGTCCACATAACCTGCTATCAACATTTTAACATGGTGGTCAAGAAAAAACAAGTAACAAAACATGAGAACTTAATGACCAGGGTACGTCTGCATGGTGGTCATAACTAGGTCATAACTAGGTCATAACTAGGTCATAACTAGGTCATAACTAGGTCAAGTGCAACGGGCTGAGATGGAGTCTGAAGAGGTGAGTCTTCAGTAGAAGTGCCTCTGATATGTAGTGGAATAGATGTATGAATATCAAACAATGGAAATACTCAAGTAAAGTATAAGTACCTCGCACTTGTACTTAAGTAAACGTCAGTGGTGGGGTGCATGGGAGGAGTAGCCTGGAGCTGTGCAGCTGCCATGTTGTGGCAGGTTTAGACGTAACATCTGCTGCATGCATGTATGCAGCCAGCCAGCCAGCCAGCCAGCCCATCAGCCCATCAGCCCATCAGCCCAGTGCTGCCACTTGCTCTGCAGTGCCAGACGTTTTGTCAAAGAAAGTGGCTCTATTTCATGTTTTACCTTCTGACAGATCCTCCTGGCATGTATCAGTGAGGCCATGTTTCATTCCTCTGTGTGCCAAACATGATATTAACCACTTGGGTCAAAGGATCCCAATGGAAACAAGCCATAGTGCTTTCTTGGGTTTAAAATCCTCTTAGCAGATCATGTCTATGAAACTAATTCAAGGGGACCCCCAACGGAAACCAGTCCGCAAGGACTTTTTTGGTCGGACCTTTTAGACAAAAGTATTATGTAACTGTGTTGTTTTACATTCTTTTGCCTAATACAAATTTCAATCAATCAATGTATTGAACTGTACTTTCATGTGTTATTTTTTATTTTATTTTTTACAAACAAATAAAGTATTCAATCAATCAATCAATCAATCAATCAAAACTTCAGTTACAACTGCACTTGCATCTCTTTTTCCTGTCTACGCCAAAATCTGTTCGCCCAAAAATAGCAGATCTATAAGCTCACACACAACACTATGTGTGGTGAGGTTGGAGATCGGTTATTTTTGGTTAATGCTCCCCCCCAAATTTGCCAAAGCACCGAACTGCATGGGGTGACAGGGTCTGGAGGTCAACTTCCTGTTGATTGTACTATTTGAAGATCCGGATCCACGGATCCAGTCCGGGTTTTCTTCCTAATAAAAAACTGCAAAATCAACAAGAAGTTAACATTTTTATTTAAAAAAGGAAAAAAACTGTACTTAGTATGGTGATGCTCTATATTGTCTGAATCAACTTTATTTGCGTTTGTTTATGTGCTAAAAGAGTGACTTTGAGAGCTGTTTCACCGTACAATGTAAGTCAATGAGGAGCATATCTTGAATGATCAATTTCTAATCACTGGAGCAATTATTTTTGATTTCTTGTCCACCTTTGGAGCTACATCATGGCAAGGAAACTACACAACCCAAACCTCTACCAAAGTGGTCTTGCCCTTTAACTAATTTGCTGGGGACCCCCTGTGCGTGTGTGCGTGCGTGCGTGCGTGCTCGCATGTGCGTGTGCGTGTGTGCATGTGCGTGCACGCGGGTGATCATGCAGCGTAATAATGGCTTCTGTTTGGGGTTGGTGTTCCTAGACCTATCTGGCCTGCTTGTTTCCACACACTGGATCCAATGTGAGCCAACATGTCTGAGTTAACCCCTGCATGCCTACCGGAGGCCCTCCTCGGCACAGAGAAGGTCTCTGGGGCGTCACCGTACGAAGCTCATAAGCTCCGAGGCCCTGCATGGCAGAGAGCAGAGAGCAGCACAAAGAGCCACGGGGGAGGTTTCCTAAAGTCACACACCGGCAGTGGTGGAAAAAGTACTCACATTCTTTACTTAAGTAAAAGTATCAATACTGCAATATAGAAGTACTCTGTCACAAGTAAAAAGTCTGGAATTCAAAACTTCAAACTTGAGTAAAAAAATACAAAAGTATTGGAATAAAAATGTACTTAAAGTACCAAAAGTAAAAGCACTCATTATGCAGAATGTCCCATTTCAAGTTTTCAAATGTATACAAATATTTTGAAAATAGCAGATCTACAAGCTCACAATGCGTCGCATCGCGACGCATTGTGAGCTTGTAGATCTGCTATTTTCAAATGGCCGAAATGCATATAGGGCTGAAGTGGTTAATGAGTGTTTTGTAATAATAATCAAAATCTATAAAGTAACTAGTAATTAAGTTTTCAAATAATTGTAGTTGAGTAAAAGTACAATATTTTCCTCTGAGATGTAGTGGTGTAGAAATAAAAGTATTGGAAATTGGAAATACTCAAGTAAAGTACAAATACCTCAGAATTGTACTTAAGTACAGTATACTTGAGTACAGTAAATGTACTTAGTTACTTTCCACCACTCACCACTGCACACCAGCCTGACATGTTTAACAAATGAGCGTGCATGGCAAGTTCAACACTATATATCTACATATATATATGTATATATATATCCACAGGCCCTAAACCTGTCTCTGGAGGTTAGGTGTAGCTACCGCTAGCCTCGGAAACCCAGGCTTTTTTTTTTTGTTACAAAAGAAAAAAAGCCTGGGGGAGCGATGCAGGAACGATGGTCTTGGACCTTGTTATCTCCTAACCAATCAGAGTGCAGAGGGGCGTCGCTCTAAATTTGGTGACGTCAGCGTGCTCCGTGCACAGGCCGAGGGGGGGAGGGGAGGGGAGGCGGGGACATAGATTGGTGAAGCAATAGGAAGCCACGCACAAATCCAGGCGGCTGTGTTTGGGTCCGCCCTTCAAGACCATGGATTGAGCTCGTAGCCTCAGGCTAAGCTACCACTGCTCTACTTTGAAGTCACACACTCATCTTCAGCGAGTGCTCTTCTTTTCTAGCACCGTTAAATGTTAGTTTTACAGCCTTGGATCTGCTGCCTCCAGCGACACGTGTATGCTGCGTCCTTGGAGGCCGTTATCTGAGCAGAGAGTGAAACACGGTCACATCAAAGGCTTTGACGTGTAACTTTGACTGTTGTCCTAAAACAGGGCAGGGTCCCCGAAAAGGTAGATCAAGATCTACCAGTAGATCACACAGGCTGTGCAGGTAGACCACATGCCATGCCCCTAAAAATATTAATTACAGTATTAAAAACAAAAAAATCACAACATTCCTCGTCTTTTTGGCATCTGCCACTTGAATGAACCCAAGACCTGGAAAGCATCTGTGTCATTTTTAGATTTGAGCTAAAAAGCATTATTTTACACTTTGGCTATTCAAAAATAGCAGATATACATGCTCATAGCGTGGCACCGAGTGCCGCGCTACGAGCTTGTAGATCTGCTATTTTTGAAAAATCTTGAAAATGTGTGCAGATCTTTGAATATATACTCTTTTAAAGCGAAAGATTTTAACTGAAGTCTTTGCTTCTGAGGGTCCCATGGAACAACATATTTTGAGATGGGGGTCCGCGGCCAAATACATATCATTTTGGGGGTCCTTGACATGAAAAAGTTTGAGAACCACTGACATAGCAACATGTTTTAAAAGAAAATACTGTTTTAGAAGACATTTTGTAGAATCGGAACCTTAGGCCTTAATGGGTTAAGGTGACTTGATAGATTGACATCAAGAAGGGCCTGTCAGCTCCCTTCACGGCTTCTATAGCAGGCAAACCCCCACAATGCAATGCTTTGTTTTCAAGTGTTGCGCACAAATGTCAGTAGCATTACAAAGTTATATAAAAGTGTGCGAGGCAAAGAATCCGAAAACCTACCACTTCCATACAGAATTGGTGGAAGACTTTTTTTTCCTCCTCCCCACTATTTCCCATTACAAGTGCGTTTGTCAAGCCCCCTCAGTTATATTTTTTAAGTATTTTCAGCAACGGGATCATAATTTTGAGCTGGTCATTTCAAAAGTAGTTCAAAAAACTGTGGGCACCCCTGTCCTAAAACAAGTGTCTTGGCTGTGAGATGTGGGATTTGCCGGCTGGTGTTACAGCGTGACTGCATGCCACACGCAAAACTATCTACCCAGATACTGTGTTACAATAACAATGGAAAAACATCAAGAGTTTTTGGATGCTTTTCAACTCCCTGCCATCACTGTTATGAATGTGCAGATGAGATGACGCTGTGGTTAGAAGCGTTAGCTCATTTGTTTGCTCGCGTGCACGTAATTAAAGCGTTGAAGTGAATCCAATGCTCCAGTGTTTTCTTTGGGGGTCAAAGAATGGCTTTCAAAACACGACTGTTGTTGGTTTATAAAGCATTGAATGGTTTAGGGGCCAAAAATGATCTTGTGCTATATTATGTCATGAACCAGACCTCTCAGGTCATCTGGGACAGGTGTGCTTTCTGAACCACCTATCAGAACTAAAAATCATTGTGTGTTCAGGGGACCATGCCATCAGAGGGGCCACAGGTGCACTGTTACTCCAATCTGCACCAAACTTTACCCAAACACTGTTCAGGGGTCTGCCATGAGAATAGTCACACCAAAAAACTACATTGCAGTGCCGGCTTAATGGAAGGGCTTTAGGTGCTGCAGCTGCACCAACCTTGGGGGGGGGGGGGGGGGGCACCAAACGACTGGGAGAAAGTGAAAGAAGACTCAACTATCGCCGAAGAGCGTCAAAAATTTTAAGCAACGTCTGCTGAAGGAGCGCTAAGACAGCATGTGTTACAGCAGTGTTTAAACACTTCAAATTGCTCTGATCAGCGCAATTAGAAACTGTTGTTTCTTATAATCTGTGACATGTGGTGGTGACTGCTCTCATGAGGCTGTGTTTCTCTCTCTCTGGTTGGCATTCTGTCACAGTAATGCAGACAGAGACACGGAGCAGATCAGATCAGCCTCTATAAAACTCTCATTCTAGGCTGGCACTGGTGCCTGGCTCTGTTGACTTAACACAGCCCTGTGTGCAGACAGCCTAGGCTCTCTCTAATATGATGCCAGAGCATCAGCGTTATAACAACTCTCTTCCCATCATCATCATCATCATCATCATCATCATCGCCCCGATGAAACCATGAAGCCAAAATGTTATTTCTGTTCAGTTTTCTTTAGTTGACACTAGGCCAGGTACACAACACAGGATTTACACCTGGAATCAGTCAAATACTCTTAAGTCTGGAAGCGAGGGGAAGCACCAAGCTGATGGTCAGAGAAGAAACAATACCATTATACATGCTGTGAGCAGCGGATGAGAGGATAGAGTGTCAACAACATGATACCAACCAAACAGCCGAGGTTCGATTCCGTCTGGGCCACTGTCCTGCACGTACTTCCTCCCTGCTCTGCCCTCAGCTTCCTGTCTGTCGGCTGTCCTACCAAAATAAAATAAAAAAAGAGCATCCTGTCTCTCAGCTCTCCTATCAAAATAAAAGCAAAAAGGAACAGAAAGTATCAGGGGCCAGGAGAAACGTTATAACACCAATTCATTCCATAATCAAAACATGTTGGCATTTTAGTCCAATTAGCTTTTGTTCTCAAAGTGGGGTCCGGGGACCCCCAGGGGTCCTTGAGTCCTTGTAGTTTACGATTTACAATTTAGGCATTTTGCAGACGCTCTGTATCCAGAGCGACGTAGTTCATTTGTACAGACCATAATATTACAGTGTGATCATGCAGAGCCTTGCAGGTATTGACATTTTCTCAGACTATATATTAGGCCAGGGGTCTTCAACGTTTTAAGGCCAAGGACCCCCTAGCTGAGAGAGAGATGAAGCAGGGACCCCCTACTCTATATCGTTTAAAATTGTGTTTCAGATTCAACATTTTTTGTTTACCTGGTCTGCTCTTTTTCCCCTCTACACCTATAGCCTCTTTGCCAAAAATAGCCGATCTACAAGCTCTCAACGCCTCGCAGCGCGAGGCGTTGTGAGCTTGTAGATCTGCTATTTTTGGCTTAAGTTCTCCTCAGAAAAGGGATGCTAGGGTTCAAGTGGTTAATGTAAAAAAAAATATCATATCACACAAAGATTTGGCGGACCCCCTGTAGTAACTCTGAGGACCCCCTAGGGGTCCCGGACCCCCTGTTGAAGACCCCTGTATTAGGCCGTTTTTATTTTTTTTGCAGCCGCAGCAGCAGGCAGGCAGTATCTCAGCGATGTGTGTATGATTTATGACAGGAATTGGGCCCAGGCCTTATTGAGCCTGTCTATATGAAATATGGGAACAGGCAATGGATCTATTTCATATTGACATCCCTCCCCTACAGTCAGTGAAGTACAGTATAGATGAAAAATGGAACATGGCTTGACTGGGTTAAGCACCTGAACAGAAACAGGACAGGACAACCACACACACTTTATGTTAACCATCAATTTACAATTCAGGCAACTTTTACTCCGCTACATTTATTTGAAAAACTTTAGTTATAATAGTTACTAATTATTACAAAACATACATTAACCACTTCAGCCCTATATACATTTCGACCATTTGAAAATAGCTGATCTACAAGCTCACAATGCGTCGCGATGCATTGTGAGCTTGTAGATCTGCTATTTTCAAAAGATGTTTATACATTTGAAAACTTGAAATGGGACAATCTGCATAATGAGTACTTTTACTTTTGGTACTTTAAATACATTTTGATGCCAATACTTGTATTTGGTATTTACTTGGTAGCCTATTTGTACTCAAGTAAAGTCTGGAATTAAAGAATTCCAGACTTTTACTTGTAACAGAGTCTATTTCTACATTGCAGTATTGATACTTTTACTTAAGTAAGAAATGTAAGTACTTTTCCCACCACATTCATTCATTGTGTTCATGACACTGTGTGTGTGTGTGTGTGTGTGTGTGTGTGTGTGTGTGTGTGTGTGTGTGTGTGTGTGTGTGTGTGTGTGTGTGTGTGTGTGTGTGTGTGTGTGTGTGTGTGCGCGCGCGCGCGCGTGCTTGTGTGTGCGTGCATGTGCATGACACTGTGTGGTGCTCTGCTCTCTGATTGGTTGTTAGATCATAGTGTTTCAACACCCGCGACGCGCGACTCTTTCATTGATGAAAACACTCTGAAACACAGGCTGATCTCTGGTCTCTGGATTATGTAAATGAACCGACAATTAACGACCATTAACGGACTAATTAAGCTGTTTCTTTCTTTCACGACATCGATCAGAGGAGAGAGAGGTAAATAATGACCTTTTATTTCGGAGGTATTGAGAGACTCTTATGTCAGATTAGATGCATTGATGTTATTTAGACTCTTTACAAACCCAACAGTGTTCAAGATATGGTTCTTTTCATTGTTAATATGTTGTAATGATAATACAGACTTCACTCCAGTCATTTTCCTGATCAATAGGGTCTACTTCTTTACTACTATTATCATCATTATTATCATTACAATATTGATAATATAGGCCTAACACAGCATGCATGATTATTTTACTATTCTGTATTTATATGGTTATTATAGCCAATACAGTTTTACTGGATTAAAGATTTTCTTTATATTTAGCTTTTTTTTCTCAGCCATTACAAATACATATTTTAAATGAGAATGTTGCTGTCAGCCATCAGTGTATGACAGATACAAAAGTCATTGATTTGATTGATTGATTGATTGATTGATTGATTGATTGAATACTTTATACAGTTAAATGTTATGCTAAAAGGATAACACAAAATGCCCCATGGGGCTTTTTTCCATTTTGGTCCATTGTACTCAATTCATCAGTAATACAATACAATACAATACAATACATATTAATAAAACTCTGTAGCATCATAAGGTATATTTACATAGAAAAGAGGGGAGGGGGTTGGGGGGGCAGGGGATTTTACTACCAAGGTGCAGTGGTGGAAAGTAACTAAGTACATTTACTTAAGTACTGTACTTAAGTACAATTTTGAGGTATTTGTACTTTACTTGAGTATTTCCATTTTCCAATACTTTTACTTCTACTCCACTACATCTCAGAGACAAATATTATACTTTTACTCCACTACATTTATTTGAAAACTTTAGTTACTAGTTACTTTGTAGATTTGTATTATTATTACAAAACATATATTAACCACTTCAGCCCTACAGTATATGCATACTTAGGCTATTTGAAAATAGCCGATCTACAAGCTCACAACCCACGTTGTGAGCTTGTAGATCTGCTATTTTCAAAACATTTTCATACATTTGGAAACTTGTGAAATTCTGCAAAATGAGTACTTTAACTTTCAATACTTAAGTATATTTTAATGCGAATACTTTTGTACTTTTACTCAAGTTTTGAATTCCGGACTTTTACTTTAATGGAGTATTTCTATATTGCAGTATTGATACTTTTACTTAAGTAAAAAATGTGAATACTTTTTCCACCCCTGCCAAGGTGTTCAAGAATGATTTTATAGGTTATTTTTGAGTTTGGGTAGAGATCTGGAGACCAGATCTTTAATGTATTTTGGCAGGACATTCCACATTTTGGAGGCAACATAGTAGAATGCATTTTCCACCCATGTTTGAGCCGAAATTATGGGGGAACAAGGTGAGATGAGCTCCTCCTGGTGTTATAATGTCAGGCTGTAATGTTGTTTCAGAATCAAGTCAGACTGGACGGATTTTAAAGACAGACAGAAGAAGAGTGGTTTATGCAATAGGTACACACTGTCATTATAATGTATAGGATTTTAATGCAGAATATACACTCTGTCATCATAATATATATGGTTTTAATGCAGAATATACACTCTGTCATCATAATAAATATGGTTTTAAGTGACTGGGCTCAACTAGGCTTTAGTGAGGAGTGTTGTTGACCTCGTCCCCCCCTGGTGTTGGTTCAGAGGACCTACAACAGAGCCTGAGACAAGAACAGACAAGTGTTCCCACAAGGAGCCAAAAGTTCACAGGTTGATGCTTGTTGCTTGGAAACATAATAACTCAAATAACTGGCCCCCCAAAAAAGAAATAAAATCTTTCCGATTTGTTGAAGCCATGCAGCAGCTTTTAGTAGAACTAGAAGGATTGAACATCTCTGCCAAACATGCAATTGTGAAAGTGTCAAATACTGTGTGTGTTTTGCACCTGAGAACATGACACATTTGTGTAAAATGTTAATTGTCTCTTCAGGGCATCAAAATGGCCATTCTTCCCACCACGTTTCATGACAACCCTCCCATTCGGGCTAGATTTTAACTTTGCCCTAGATTTTGATCTTGACCTTTTCAACCTAAAAGTGAATCATGTCTTCGGGGCAGCCTGCTGATCGTTCCCACCAGTGGTGTAAAGTACATTTACTCAATTACTGTACCTAAGTAGGTACTTTACTTTACTTTACTGGGGTATTTCAAATTGAATTGAAAATAGCCGATCTACAAGCTCACAATGCGTCGCGATGTGACGCATTGTGAGCTTGTAGAAATGGGACATTCTGCATAATGAGTACATTCTACTTTTTGGTACTTTAAGTATATCTTTATACCAATAATTTTGTACTTTTACTTAAGTACATTTTGAATTCCGGACTTTTACTTGTACAGAGTATTTCTACATTGCAGTATTGATACTTTTACTTAAGTAAAACAATGTAGTACTTTTTCCACCACTGCTATAGTACCACTTGAGAGTGACAATGTCACAGCTGTTGCCATGACACATGACAGAGTTGACCAACTACCTGAAATACAAATAAGGGACACCGAGCCGGAGCCCTTCTTTCTAAGAAGAATCAGGGACGCCCAGAAAAAGACAAAATCTCATGTACAGTTTTTGTATATTATTATATGAACCAATTGAACCCCAGCATCCATATTCTGGGGGGAACATTTGCTAAAAACAGCCGATCTGCTATTTTTGGCAAAGAGACATGGGTGCAGACTGAAAAAAGCGGTTCAAGTACTGTACAGAGACAACGCAGGTCCAGTTTAGTAAGTCTAGAGGTTTTAAGTGGTTAAATGACAACGTGTATTATAGTCTATGTATGTTCTATTTATATTAACCCTTTGCTTTCTTTCAGGCTGAGAGGCTACAAACAGAGAAGATGGCGACAGTGTGGAGGCTGGCAGAGTTTCTATTGGTTGTTTTGGTCTTGATGTCAGAGCCAATCAGAGCCCAGGGCAGGAGGAAGAAGGGCCAACGAGACGATAACCAGGTCATCCACCACGAACACAAGAGTAAGAACAATACTACTGCTTACAGATGAGTAGAACTGTCCAAGAATACTCCAAAAACATCCACAGTACCATGACAGCTGTACTATACATTGAAGGGATAGTTCACCCTAAAACAACTTTTTTTCTATGGATTAGTCACCCCATGGAGACCTTAATTCATATATAGATATGTTTTATTTTTTGTCTCATTCCTGAGACAATAATTTGATGACCAGCAGCGGTTCCGGTAAGAGACACAAAGAGTCTCCTTGAACCGCCATGCCTACCGATCCGCTGGCCATGAAATTATTGTCTTAGGAATGCGACCAAAACTAATAAATATCCATGAATTAAAGTCTCCATGATGTGACTAATACATAGATTAGTCGTAATTTTTTGGGTGAACTATCCCTTTAAAGCGGTGCTTTCCAAACCTTTTCAGCTTGAGACACCAAAGAGACATGTGGTGTCTCCCCAACGTACAAAAAGACGTCGTGAATTAATCACTTAAACCCTATTTTAAAAAAATAAATAAAAAGTTTAAATAACTGATCTACAAGCTTACAATGCGTAGCATCTAGAGCTGTTTTAATGTTTTTAACATTTTTGGGATTTTCTTTTCTGATTCTTTTTGTTGGAAAATAGATGGGAAAACATCTAAATAAATTATAGGAAAGGTAAAAAAAAATTACTCTGGACAAACACTGCTTTGAAGTATAGAAATCACACAAATCTATCTTTGTAAAAAAAATAACTGATGTTCAAGCTAACTACGTGTTGGTGTGTCACTATAACGTTATGATCTTGTGTTCCTCTCTGGCTCCCCCTGTCTGCTCTGCCCTGCGTAGCTCTGATCTGCCCGGTGGAGATCATGTTCATCATGGACAGCTCAGAGAAGGCCAAGCTGCAGCTGTTTGAGCGTCAGAAGGACTTCGTCCTGAGGTTCAGCACGCGTCTGGTCCAGCTCCACTCTGCAGGCTGGAGGCTGAGGGTTCGACTGGCCGCGCTGCAGTACAGCAGCACCGTCTCTGTGGAGCACAACTTCCGCGACTGGCAGGTAAGGGATGCGGCAAATATACAACACTGATGATGCTGCTGGGTCAAAAGAGTCACATACAGGGTTCCCATGGTCATGACATTCCTGGAAATATATTTAGACATTAGAAAAACAGTTTTCCAGGCTCTGGAAAAGGTTTGGAATTAATCAAATGTTTTGGAAATCAATCAACTGTTGATTTTGTCGATGACTAAAAATGTTGGTCGACAAAAAATTTTCATTGACAAAAAACTAAATAAAAAACAAATAAAAACTAGACTAAAATGTTAGTGAGGGATCTAGTGGAGAAGAGATCCAGTAGAACTGAAAGACAAGTTATTTTATGTTTGGTTGCGCTCTGTTGTTGCACGCTGAAAATAGCAGATCTACAAGCTCACAACGCGTCGCGCTGCGACGCGTTGTGAGCTTGTAGATCTGCTATTTTGCAAGAAAATTTCAAAAAAAAAAAGTGAAATCAGCCATTAAGACGCCATCAACGCACCGCCAAGATAAATTTTAGTCGACTAAATCAACTGTAGATTTAGTCGACTAAAACTAGACAAAAACTAAAACATTTCAGATGACTAGAATATGACTAAAACTAAATGGAATTTTATTCTAAAGACTATGACTAAAACTGAATCAACATTTGCTGTCAAAATCAACTCTGCGGCGGATGTACGTCTTTTTCTTTGTCGGCCACAATAATCGTAACATGGCATGTTTCATAACGATCCCATCCCCCCCCCCAGTCAGCACGTGTTCAGCCTCAATGACCCGCAGCTGGACGACAGGCTCTTCAAAGAACTGGTCAGTCCACTGATGATGATGTCATCAGTGACATCATCATCGTCAGCCTGTGTCACATCTAAAACATTCTCTGCAGGACGTGGACGTCTTCCAGAGCCGCGTGGCCGCCATGGCCTACATCGGCCACGGCACCTACTCGGCCTACGCCCTGAGCAACGCCACGCAGGTGTTCAGCCGCGAGACGTCCTCCAGCAGCCTGCGGGTGGCGCTGCTGATGACCGACGGCGTGGACCACCCGCGCAGCCCCAGCGCCGCCATGGCGGCCGCCGAGATCAAGAACCACAACGTGCGGGTGTTCGCCGTGGGCCTGTCCTCGGGCTCCGCCTCCTCCTCCTCCTCGGCCAATAAGGACGGGGCGGCGGGGGGCGTGGCCACCAGCGCCAGGCTGCGCTCCATCGCCAGCGCCCCGCCCAGTCAGCACGTGTTCAGCCTCAATGACCCGCAGCTGGACGACAGGCTCTTCAAAGAACTGGTCAGTCCACTGGTGATGATGTCATCAGTGACATCATCATCGTCAGCCTGTGTCACATTTAAAACATTCTCTGAGATGATGAAGGTCCATCGAATATGAAAACTGCGTCCTACTTTATTAATTATCTCCTTTTCTCCTTCTCTTTTTCTCTCTCTCTCTCTCTCTTTTTCTCTCTCTCTTTTTCCCCTCTCTCTCCCTTTCTCTTTCTCTCTCCTTCTCTATTTTTATCTCCATCTCTATCTTTTTCTCTCTCTTTGTCTCTCCCTCTCACTTTCTCTCTTCCTATCTCTCTACCTCTTCTCGCTTTCTCGCTCTCTCTCTCTTTTCCCTCTCTCTCCTTCTCTCCCTTTCTCTATCTGTTTCTCTCTCTTCCTCTCTCCCTCTCACTTTCTCTCTCACCCCTCCTCTCTCTCTCTCCCCCTCTCTCTCTCTCTCTCTTTCTCACACTCTCTCCCTCACTCCCCCTCTCTCTCTTCCTCTCTCCCCCTCTATTTCTTCATATACTTCTTTCTTTCTTTCTTTCTTTCTTTCTTTCTTTCTCTATCTCTTTGTCTCTTTCAGAGCACAATAGTGAGCCGTGGGGTAAGTGTACCAGAACTGAATTAATGTCAACTCCTTCATTCAAATGAAGGTAATAAATCATGTTTATTTTATAAACTACGATGCTTTCTCCATTCATTCCTTAAAGCTTGTCATTTATCCTGTCAGTGTCCAGAGCCAAAGTCCTGTCTGTGCAGCAAAGGAGAGAGAGGTCATCCTGGAAGCTCTGTGAGTATATACAGTATATATACCACAGTAAAAAGTGTAGAAATGGACCGAAAACCCCAACCCTGTCGTGGGATTCTGGATCATTCAGTAACTGATGAGGCAGGAGGAGTCAGAGACAATATTCTAGGTGGTGATGGTTCTGCTTTAATTTATATCATGGGGAGAAGTACGTTAGACACACAGTCTGACACAGATCAGTGGTATACGGTAGTTCTGCCAAGGGTGTTGATTTCGTCGACTAAAACCATCACGAAAAATGCTGGTCGACTACCTTTTTTCACTGACGAAAACTACATAAAGACAAAATAAAAACTAAGCTGATGACTAAAACTGAGACTAAATATATTGACAATTTAGTCAACAAATAAAAACTAGACTAAAATGTCCAGTTGAGGGTCTAGTGGAGAAGAGATCCAGTAGAACTTCAAGACAAGTCATTTTGTGCTTGGTTGCGAGTGGGTGTTGTGCTCTGAAAATAGCCGATCTACAAGCTCGCAATTCGTCGCGCTGCGACGCATTGTGAGCTTGTAGATCGGCTATTTTCAGCATGCAACCGAGTGTAAAATCAGCCATTACGACGCCATCAAGGCACCGCCAGAATACATTTTAGTCGACTAAATCAACTGTAGATTTAGTCGACTATAATCTTATGATATTTAGTCGACTAAAACTAGACTAAAACTGAAACATTTCATATGAAAAACTAAACGGAATTTTATTCAAAAGACTATGACTAAAACTAAATCAAAAGTTGTTGAACACTGAAGGGCTCACATGGATCAGACCATATATACTCTCTAGCTGCTACAAGGACAAGCTGAACCATAACAATACAGCCATCAGGCCCACATTCTTCCTCAACCCATAACGAACATTCTAGTTCTTTCATTCAAATCTCAATAAATTGTATTTGAGCTTATATTAACACTTAAACCCCCAGCATCCAAGTTCTAGTGGGGGGAACATTCACCAAAAAACAGCCGATCTACAAGCACAAAACGCACCGCGAGCTTGTAGATCGGCAATTTTTGTCGAAGTAATTTGGTGTGGAGAAAAAGAAAGAAAGAAAGAGCGCATAGAGTATGGATGCAACTCATGTCTAAGTTTTCTTAATATCTCATGAACGTGTGAGCGTTGTTCTACAAGTGGGCGTGCCTTCAGATCAGGAAGCGGGCCGCGCTTTACCCAATCAAATGCAGTGGGCGGGATTTACATCTGTGCGTTCGCTTCCCACTGGAAACAAACCCAAACTCATTTAACGATAGCGTCCTCGGAGCCGACAGAACCACGGAAAGTTAGTAACATTTTAACTTGTTCTTTTCATCATAGAAACAAGTGGGCTTATAACCAAAATGATCCATGTCCTTCTTTGGGAGAAATGGTGTTAGTGTTCCGTGGAGAAACATTGTTAGTGGGAATGAAAACATAGGCGCACCACCGGAAGTGGAGCGCTGAGGGCAGAGACCAGTTTCCAGCCAGCGTCGGTCTATTTAATCACTCCCCCCAGAGTCAAATGCAAAAGTGAAAGACACTGGGGCCGCTGTTTTTCCTTTTTATTTGACGATGGGTTCCCAGATTGAAGTTTTCTTAGCACTGTATAGAGAGGGGTTTAAGTGGGTAATCTGGCTGTGTGTAGTAGCAAATCAAACACAACGCGCTACACATTGTCCACAACAGGTCATGAAGGTGTCAACATTCGGCCGCATAGCTTTCCACCGCGGTGTGTGTGTACGTGTGTGTGTGTGTGTGTGTGTGTGTGTGTGTGTGTGTGTGTGTGTGTGTGTGTGTGTGTGTGTGTGTGTAATGTATGATATGATGAGTCCAGGTTGACAGAGGTTACTGAACCTCGCTGAGGCCTGTTAATCCTCAGACAGTGGACTGTTATTCCTGGCAGACCAACAGCTGGACACCCAGTGTCCCTCCTGCCCTGCCCTGCCCCTCCGTCCAGCTGGCCCATGGCCTCAACAGGTGCATCTGGCCCCCAGGGGGCGGGGCACTAACGGAGTGGGACGGCGGTATAACATCAAAGGGACAGGAAACGTTTTCCCACACACTGCAAGTGTAGCAGGGCTATAGCGAGAGAAAGGCCCAAAGAAAGACCCCCGCCGTGTTTTCACTGCACGGCCCAACGCTGTTGAACTCAGAAGCTCTTGGAGAGAAAAAGCGGGAAAAGGTCGAGGGACGGTAGATTAAACACGAGCAAACACACGGCGGTGAGCGGGCGAAGCCACTGCTCCGAGGTGGATGTTTACATTGGGACAGGGGTTGCAGACAGGTCGACACGTAAACTCACAATGACCTCCTTCCACTTCTGCTTGTGCTCACACGGGAACCAAACCAGGAGAGAGGAGAGAGGAGAAAGGAGAAAGGAGAGAGGCCCCGACCAATAGTCTTGCGCAGCCAGACAACTATTCCACAATCTCCAAATACTATATAGTCTGGAACTACACCTCCCGAAAGGCAGGAAGCTGTCATCTGTTCGTCATTTCCGTTCACGGAAATATATGTTAAAATATCTTTACATTTAATGTTTTTATTTCCATTCCTGCTAAGCAGCAAGCTGTATTATGCTTAGATGATTTTTTATTTATATTAGGATACATTTGCGCGACTGTAAAGACGAAACGGAAGCGAGGAGGAGGCTTCACGTACGCTTTATCCTCCATAGGAACCAAATGGACCCTTATGGTTCTGTAACTCTGAGAGTGTACAAATGGAACCAAATGGACCCTAACGGATCCATTTGGTTCCATTTGTACACTCTCAGAGTTAAATTAACATTGATTTTACAATACAAATTGGGGTCCCAGAGATAGAAATGACGTTAAATGGGGGTCTGTAGCCTAATGCATGTCAAACTGGGGGGTCCTTGAAATTAAAATGGTGGAGAATCACTGCTAGAACCGTGAAAATCTTCTCTTATGGGGTCCCTGGCATTTATGGGGGGGGGGGGTCTGCGGTCTAATAAGTGTCAATTTGGGGGTCCTTGACCTGAAAAAGTTTGAGAATCACTGTTGTAGACCTTCTATTTTCACTATAGTTTGGGGTCAGGCGGGGGACACATCACGTGTCTCTTTCTGGTCTCTGGGCGCTAAAACGTTTGTGAAGCACCGCTGTACCATATCTGCCCTTTGCCCTTTCAATGACCTCCTTCCACTTACTGCTTATGAACACATGAGAACAAGAGCAGAGCCTCCCCTTCCCTCCCTCCCCTCCCCTCCCCCCTCCCCCAATAACCTGCTCCTCTCCTGAACCCATCTGTCCCCCTACAGGGTAAACCTGGTGATCCTGGATCTGATGGCTCTCCCGGGTCAAAGGGATCTCGTGTAAGTTTTTATATTGTTGTCACAACGTTAATCCACCCGCTGCATGGTGGCTGCATGTTGAAGAATGCAGCGGTGGATAAGTAACGAAGTACATTTACTCAATTACTATAACAGGACCGATCTGTGTACAACTTTGTATGTGCATTCCCTAGAAGCCAAGGAAAAACCTTTGCACTGCATTTTTCACATCTGCTTTTTATAGCGCCCCCAGGAGGCCGACTTATGTAAAACACATTTTTGGATATTCAGATTGAATCCAAATTTCACGCAAATCGGTACACATGATCTCTATAGTCATGTGATCAAGACAGATCTGTTTGAATTTTCATATTCCATCGTGATTGGCTAAGATTCACATCTAAAGTTTGCAGGAGTGGCCCGTTTTGAACAAAATGCCACAAATCATGAACGTCTGATTGTTTGCACGCACATTCGCCTTACTTGAGGAACAAATGCCATCCTTTCAACATTGCCCTATTATAGCGCTACCAGGAGGCAGAGTTTTAGCACATTTTTTTTTTATATTACTCCCACAAATGTTGTCCAAACATCATACAAATCGGTACACATTATCTCTTCAGTCAAGTGATCAAGACGGATCCGTACGATTTTTCACATTCCAGCCTGATTGGCAAATTCCGAACATAGCTGGCCCACACTAACCTGACCTGGCGGAGACCTGTGCTCCGAGGAGCACTTTTTCTAGTTAAATATCTGGAGAAGAGGGGGAGACTCCCTGTTACTGAACATTCTATAGCAATGATTACAATCAGAATATAGAACTTTAACCTATTAACAAAAAACCTTTTGTTTTAACCCCCCAAAAAATCACTTAGCCTACCCTACCTTTTAAGTAGCCTAAGATTGTGAAGCACTTTAGTATGTCCATTTTTCAATACTTTATACTTCTGCTCCACTACATCTCTGAGCCGGCAAATATCGTACTTTTTTACTCCCCTACAATGAGCCTGTATTGACGGTGTTGTTTTTGTCTGGTCTCTGTGTCAACACAGGGGGAGGCGGGCATCAACGGCCGTCCAGGAATGGAGGGCATTGAGGTATGAGTCAACATGCAACATTCATCATTTAGATGATTACATCTCATATACCAGTTACTACACAAGAGTTCATTATTTAGATAATTAGTATATGGCAAAGAGAAATATCAGTATGTTATGTACATTATTAATACAAACACTGGAATAGGAGCGTCACACCAGTAAGGAGGTTTTGACCAGGAGATATTTAACAGTTTAAAAGAGAGGAGGTCGCACAGTCCACGATGCAATCACTTTTTGTATTTGTATGTATTATTATTATCATTATTCATTATTCATAGCACACTGAGGTGTGCTGTGTGCATGGGACCTACTTCTAAATATTATACATTATATACGTTTTTGGTACAAATAACTCTGATCCTTTTCTCTGTAGGGTCGAACTGGTGTCCGAGGGGAAAAGGTAGGATTTGTTCCGGTGTGATTTTTTTAGACACTTAGTGTTGTAAAACAACTCATTAACAAGTCCTATAAAGTGGTGGTTTTCAACTGATTGTGAGTCCGGGGACCTGACTTAGAATCAACCTGGGGACCACTGCTGTGTCAGGTGGGGATATGGGTTAAAATGACAATTTACAATGTAGGCATTTATCAGACGATCTTTATCCACAGTGAAGCAAGGTAAACACATACAATACAGAGAGACAGTGTAGTAGTGTCTCAGTAAACTAGGATCACAGGTAAACCAAGAACCACCTAGCATCAGTCTAAACAATATAATATCAAAACATAATAATCTGTACATAGAAACTATGCAAACTATGCCAGGCAAACAGGTGAACCTATAGCATCTGTCAAGTTTCACTGAATACAATATGTTTCCACAGAATATGGTTCTAGCTCTACACACAGATATTCATACACATACTGTACACACACACCTAAGCTCATGATGTCAAGCGGTGCGGCCTTGACCGCTTCACAGTTGGGAACCAAATGGAGGCTCACAGATCTGCAACTCTAAAGGCGGTTACACACCGGCGAATATGCGAATATACGCAAAATTCGGACTCGTTCCGAATAATTAAAAGACGCTTTTTTTCGCTCCGCGAAACTGGTGTGGAAGCTTGCATTGAGTTTATAAGGTTTTTAAAAAAAAACGTATTATTCGCATGAAAAAAATCGCCCTGGTGTGTAAGGACCTTAAGAGTGTACAGTACAAATGGAACCAAATGGATTGTGCCGGTCCATTAACACTGGCGGTCCCAGAGATAAAACATCATATTAAATTGGGGTCCGTGGGGCTTATCTTATGCATATCAAACTGGGGGTCCTTCAAAGTTAAAATTTGTCTCAGTTGCTAACAAGTTTTTTTTCTTGCTCTCGAACCCGTTCTTTTTTTCCTAGGGGGAGCGAGGAGAGTGTGGAGCCCCAGGTGTGAAAGGAGAACAAGTATGTTTTAAGAATAAGTCTTTGTTTAATAAGTTCTTTGTAGGCTGGTGGCTATACTGTACTGTACTGTACTGTATGGCTTACTGTAAGAAGACGTCATAACATGGTGTTTTATGCTCTTGTCTCTTACAGGGTTTGGCTGGAGCCGCTGGTACAAGGGGGCCCAGAGGAGAGTTGGTGAGCTTTTTAAACCATTTGTGTCTCTATGAGCATGAGATGAACACCTGCAACTGATTGCAACACAAAGCTGCAACTATAAGTACAATGACACAACAAGCCACTCACACAAGTGCCGCTTATAAACCCACATGTACACACACACGGGAAGGCAAAGCGCCAACGCACACTCACGTACCACGCACACGCACACACACACACACACACACACACACACACAAGATGCACGCAAAGCGCACACACGACGTACGCATGCCCTCTGTGAATACTGTATAGCTCTAAAACTGTGCCTCTTCTCTGAGCTGATTCTTTAATACTCCATAATATCCAGGACAACTGTTTCATAATCACAGACATGCATTAGACTCCTGTATTCAACAAGTAAGACGCGCGAACGCGGTAAGCGAACGCCAAAAAATGTAAAAAAATAATGAAAAAAAATATTTTAAAAAAAAGTAACCAATAAAAAAAAATATTAATAATAAAAAAAAAATCTGCGTTAAAAGGAGCATCTTAGAAAAATACAAATTCCCAAAAAAAAAACTTTGAATGTTTTTGAACAATTCAACAAAGTGTTTGAAGTGCCTGTTTCACCCACTTCCGGGGGGCGGAGCCAAAATCCGAGCCCGAAGTATTTGTTCGTAGACCCCCACTTAGGGGGGGTAGAAAAAGTTTCGGAGCGATTCGGGCACTTTTCATTTAACATGGGGTTTCAATGGGGAGTTTTTAGGAGCCTTCTCCGGGGCGTGGCTTCCGGGGGAAGGGGCGGGCTTAAACGCAACCTTGACAGGTGTGTTCAGTTTTCAAAGACCTTTCATTTGATGTATGGTACGTCTAAATTGGACATTTACTTATCTCAGAGGAGCTGCACACAGGCAGTGCACACAGGCAGTGCACACGGAGACACAGACAGAGACACAACCCAAGCAGAGTTACATAGTAAGCTCCACTTGGTCGGAGGCGCGGCTTCGCCGCGCCTCCTTCCGCGTTCGCAATCAGTCTGGTGGGAGAAATAAATGTCAATGATAATATTATAATGATAATATTCACACCCATTCCATTTAGTCAGGTCCCAGTCATGTTTAAAGCAATGCAACAACATAAAAACTAAACAGAAGGAGGAGTAGTATCTATCTATACAATACTTTGACTCAAGTACAGGGGTTGAGTAGGTTGTGTCTAGCCGTAGATTATGACTCTCTTAGATGTATTTTATCGATTCTGACATTTTCAAGCTACGAGAGTCGTAGCGACCATCCCCCCATTTTCCACTGGATTGTCAACTCCAAAGCCCGTAGTTCTCCAAACATGTACTGTACAAATGCAAAATATAAGGTGCTTACCCTTGTGCCTCAAATGTTAACTCACTCTACAGCGTAGTAGTGCAATGTAATAATCCATATTTTTCAATAAATAAGTGTTTTAATCCCGTCTGTCTTTTTCCCCCCTCGTTTACTTCCTGTTTACATTGAGTGTAATTCCGGCTGTGCTACTATACCGCCCATTGGGAATTTCTGACAGAATCGGCCACAGACGGGATTAAAATACTTATTTATTGAAAAATATGGATTATTACATTGCACTACTACGCCCGTAGAGTGAGTAAACATTTGGGGCACAAGGGTAAGCACCTTATATTTTGCATTTGTACATGTTTGGAGAACTACAGGCTTTGGAGCTGACATTCCAATATGGAAATGGTGGGGATGGTCGCTACGACTCTCGTAGATTGAAAATATCAGAATCGATAAAATACATCTACGAGAGACATAATCTACGGCTATAGCTTCTGAACTCTTCTTCCCGTGGTCCAGCAGACATCCACACATCATCCGCTGCTGAAACAATCGGGGAAAACTGTGGCTAAAAAAACGCCGAGCGTGAGGACACACTCAGCGCTGTGCACTTATGGAATGTGATGCAGGGATTAGGACCTTATCCCGTTCACCAATGTCGCCCGGCCCAGCGCTGTGCGGTGAACCCACCGCCGTATTGTCACCGAGCTAGACTGTGTTCTATAGGATTAGTGTAGCAGCGCATGTTATCCATTCCCTCTCTCTCTCTCTCTCTCTCGCTCCCTTTAACCCATTGAGACCTGAAGCCGATTCTACATGTCTCCTAAATCTCAACAGTATTCTGAAAAACCTATGTTTCTATATCAGTGGTGCTCAATCTTTTTCATGTCAAGGACCCCCAAAATTATATGTATTTGGCCGCGGACCCCCATCAAAATATTTTGTTCCAGGGACCCCCAGAAGCAAAGAATAGAGTTAAAAATGTTCGCTTTAAAAATATTTATATTCAAATATTTTCACACATTTTCACGATTTTTCAAAAATAGCAGATCTACAAGCTCGTAGCGCGGCACTCGGTGCCGCGCTATGAGCTTGTATATCTGCTATTTTTGAATAGCCCAAAGTGTAAAATAATGCTTTTTAGCTCAAATCTAAAAATGACACAGTTCCAGGTCTTAAAGGGTTAAACGCTGGTTGCCCTCTGCGGTGTTTGGCATGCGCACCGGGCCGGCACAGCCCTGGTCTGGGTTAGATTAGGTGACAGACCCCCCCCCCCCCACCCCCACCCTCTGGTTCCCATAGGGTCATTTAAGGTTCAAGGAGGCTCAAGGTGTTTTTTTTACAAAAAGGTATTAGAGTAGAGAGACAGGGGAAGGTGAGGACAGACAGAGGGAAGGACGTGATCAGTGTTGATTTTAGTCGACTAAAATAAAAAATGCTCGTCCACTACCTTTTTTCCAAGACTAAATATATTGACAACAAATAACAAACTAGACTAACATGTTAGTGAGGGATCTAGTGGAGAAGAGATCCAGTAGAACTAAAAGACTGAAAGTCATTTTATGTTTGGTTGCGCTCGGGTGTTGCGCTCTGAAAATAGCAGATCTACAAGCTCACAACGCGTCGCGCTGCGACGCGTTGTGAGCTTGTATATCGGCTATTTTCAGCATGCAACCAAGTGTAAAATCAGCCATTACGACACCATCAAGCAGTGGTGGAAAGTAACTAAGTACATTTACTTAAGTACTGTACTTTTTGAGGTATTTGTACTTTACTTGAGTATTTCCAATTTCCAATACTTTTAATTCTACTCCACTACATCTCAGTGGCAAATATTGTACTTTTACTCCACTACAATTATTTGAAAGCTTTAGTTACTAGTTACTTTGCAGATATACATTATTATATTATAAAACACACATTAACCACTTTAGCTCTATTTTATACCTAGGCTATTTGAAAATAGCCGATCTACAAGCTCACAACGCGTCGCGATGCGACGCGTTGTGAGTTTGTAGATCGGCTATTTTCAAATAATTTTGTACTTTTACTTTTGGTACTTTAAGTACATCTTGATGCCAATACTTTTGTAATTTTACTCAAGTGAATTTTTTATTCTAGACTTTTACTTGTAACAGAGTATTTCTATATTGCAGTATTGGTACTTTTACTTAAGTAAAGAACTTGAGTACTTTTTCCACCACTGCCATCAAGGCACCGCCAACATACATTTTAGTCGACTAAATCAACTGTAGATTTAGTCGAATATAATCTTATGATATTTAGTCGACTAAAACTAGACAAAAACATTTCAGGTGAATATAAAATATGACTAAAACTAAATGGAATTTTATTCAAAAGACTATGAAATAAAACTAAATAGAAATGTGCTGTCAAAATCAACACTGGATGTGATCATGTCCACAAAGCTCTCACTGTCACTTTCTGACATTCTGTTGGTCTGTGTGTGTGCGTCTGTGTCTGTGTCTGTGTCTGTGTGTGTGTGTGTGTGTGTGTGTGTGTGTGTGTGTGTGTGTGTGTGTGTATTGTGTGTTGCAGGGAGCGAGGGGGGACCCTGGGGACCAGGGTGCTGAAGGACCAATGGGCACTAAAGTAAGAATCCAATGGCATCATATGGTTAAAGTGATTGAAGGTGAAATGTATATGTACGGTCAGCACATGAATCTAATGTTTACTGTCATCACACTAAAGGGTGATCGAGGGCCAGGCGGAGCCACTGGACCTCCAGGAGACGCAGGCGTTGGGTTCCCTGGACCTAAGGTGACCTCTGACCCCTGTCTGCCCCACATTTTCTATGCGTTTGTGTGTGTTTACTGTTCAACCACACACACACACACACGTGTTTCTGTCCCCTTTAAACCATAGAGTAAAATTAGTGGACAAAGTGACGCCCATAGACTCTACAGACCGTAAATGAAGAGTATTTTTCAACAATTTCAAATCCGCCGTCTTTCTATATCCGGTTCCGAATATGCAAATAAGAAACCGGAAATGAATAAATGCTATTGGTTGGGACCAGAGCGGGGGGGTGGGGAATGAATGCTATTGGTCGTGTAGCTCGTCAATCAAATCATCACAAGGTAGCCACGCCCCTCCTACAGCCTACCCTACTTTATCATCAATTTTAAAATAATTAGTGTTTACACAAACTCTATAAACGTGCGTCGTAGACAAGATCGGTTATTTTTTCCAGGCCACACACATAAACAGGAAACACACATAAAGGGTTCCCGTTCAAATCTGTTTCCGAGTCAAACAAAGCTATATGGCAGGGGTCTTCAACAGGGGGTCCGGGACCCCTAGGGGGTCCTCAGAGCTACTACAGGGGGTCCGCCAAATCTTTGTGTGATAGGATTTATTTTTTTTACATTTACCACTTGAACCCTAGCATCCATTTTCTGAGGAGAACTTTAGCCAAGAATAGCAGATCTACAAGCTCACAACGCCTCGCAACGCATCGGCTATTTTTGGCAAAGAGTTATAGGGGTAGAGGGAAAAAAGAGCAGCAAAAGTTTATCTGAAACGCAATTTTATACAATATAGAGGGGGTCCCTGCTTCATCTCTCTCTCAGCTAGGGGGTCCTTGGCCTGAAAACGTTGAAGACCCCTGATATATGGAACACTGAACCGGAAACTGGACACCTGGGCCTACAGTTATGCACAGAGACTAAAGACAGAGACACACCGGCGAATATGCGAATATACGCAAAATTCGGACTCGTTCCGAATAATTAAAAGACGCTTTTTTCGCTCCGCGAAACTGGTGTGGAAGCTTGCATTGACTTTATACGGTTTTTTTAAAAAGCGTATTATTCGCATGAAAAAAATCGCCCCGGTGTGTAAGGACCTTTATGGTTTGATATTTGATCAAAACGTTTTGTTTTCTTAGGGCGACAAGGGGAACCAAGGCAGACCCGGTCCGGCTGGTGCAACGGGTGTCGGTCAAGCAGGACCCATGGTGAGTCCACATCCACGCTGTCAGGGCGAGTCCTTGTTCTGTACGTCCACATCTGTAATGTTTCAGGAAAATGGAAAATGTCGCAAAAACAGAACAAATGGATCCAATGTAGGTTATTTAATCACACGCTAATCGTTAATACTTTTCATTGCTTCAATATTTATAAAACCCACACACAGACTTAACCGCTTTCACTTTCATCTACAAGCTCACAACGTCGTGAGCATGTAGATCTGCTATTTTTGCTACTTTTGCATGACACTCTTGAACGATGAAGTAGAGCATTAATTAAATTAAATGAAATTAAAACACGTATAAAGTTGAAATATGGAGATACAGGTTTCTTTCTGGCTGACAGAAACGATTATGCATAACATGGCAAAAAAACACATGAAAGACATTGCATCGAACAGCCTGTCCACTAGGTGGAGCTCTATTTCCAGCAAACACTCAGCAGTTCTAATGAATGAACACCATCATGCTCTGCTATGGAAGGTTCATGTCTGGTATATTATGAGTTTCTTCTCTCTCTAGGGACCAGTTGGACCACCTGGAATACAAGGATCACAGGGCTTCCCTGGAGAAGGTCTCCCAGGCCCAAAAGTAAGTTGTAATGTAGACCATGCAGTGTATTACCAAACGTTTTCATCTCGAGAACCAAAAGAGACATTCGGTGTGTCTCCGGGACCCAAACTTACAAAAAATACATACACAGGGACAGTTCACCCCCAAATTTTTTTTTCTTTCTATGGATTAGTCGCCCCATGGAGACTTGAATTCATGGATATTTCTTTAGTTTTTGTCTCGTTCATTCCTAAGACAATAATTTGATGACCGGCAGCCGTTCCGGTAGGAGACACAAAGAGTCTCCTTTGTGTCTCCTACCGGAACCGCTGCCTACCGGTTCGCTGGCACATTTCTGGACCCCCTAGAAAACGAGATGCTTCACACCTGCTTTTAATATGTTTTTATTCTCGGTGTGCGAAAGTTTTTCTAAAACAGTTGAAGAAGCCAAACAAAACGTATGTTTTTTTCCTCTTATGTATAAAGACCGGTGCACAAGATGATGTAACAATAAAGAACCCCTTGAACCTTGAACCCCTGAACAGTGGTGTAAAGTAACTAAGTACATTTACTTAAGTACTGTACTTAAGTACAATTTTGAGGCATTTGTTCTTTACTTGAGTATTTCCAATTTTCAGTACTTTTATTCTACCCCACTACATCTCAGAGGCAAATATTGTACTTCTTTTACTCCAGTACAATTATTTGAAAACTTTAGTTACTAGTTACTTTGTAGATTGTGATTATTATTACAAAACACACAATAATCACTTCAGTCCTGTTTACATTTCGGCCATTTGAAAATAGCAGATCTACAAGCTCACAATGCGTTGCGATGCGACGCATTGTGAGCTTGTAGATCTGCTATTTTCAAAAGATTTGAAAACTTGAAATGGGACATTCTGTATAATGAGTACTTTTACTTTTGGTACTTTAACTACATTTTGATGCCAATACTTTTGTACTTTGTCTTTTACTCAAGCACATTTTGAGTGTTTCTATAGAGCGTCGCAGTTCCCGCCCACTTCCTGTTTTTTTTGGTGCCGGAAGAAAAAACTCAATGCATTTTTCCATTGACATTTCCAAAAATATTTATATCTATTAATTTAAGCCTCGAATCAAGCCATCACGACATGACATGAATCATGACCATAAAACGTTTTTTTCTGTGATTTTTTAAAATTTTATATTTAATTATATGATATACTATATTTAATAAATACCCTTTGTTTTGCCGTTTTCCAAAAAAAATTATCACAGAATCAAACGTTTTATGGTCATGATTCATGTCATGTCATGATGGCTTGATTCGAGGCTTAAATTAATAGATATAAATATTTTTGGAAATGTCAATGGAAAAATGCATTGAGTTTTTTCTTCCGGCACCAAAAAAAACAGGAAGTGGGCGGGAACTGCGACGCTCTATATTGCAGTATTGATACTTTTATTAAGTAAAACATGCGAGTACTTTTTTCCACCCCTGAACCCTGAACACGTTCTCTCTGACACGCCGCTGTGTTTGTGACGACAGGGAGACCGCGGTTACGAGGGTCTTAAAGGCAGCCGCGGACCACCGGGACTAGGGGTCAAAGGTGACCAGGTAAGGATTCACCCTCTAATAGAGCTGGTAGAGGTATCACACTGTTCTAACTGTTTAAAAAAAAGATGACCTCTCTGACCTTTCACCCCCATGACCTTTCACCCCCATGACCTTTCACAGGGCGGTCCAGGAGCTCCGGGGCTTCCAGGGCTGATGGGGTTTCCTGGAGCCGGGATCCAAGGAGACAAGGTGAGGAAAAATATGTCATTTTTAGATTCTTTGGCTATTCAAAAAATAGCAGATCTACAAGCTCATAGCGCGGCACCGAGTGCCGCGCTATGAGCTTGTAGATCTGCTATTTTTGAAAAACCGTGAAAAAATGTGTGCAAATCTTTGAATATATATATTTTTAAAGCGAACGTTTGTAAAAAAAAAAAAAATGTTCCAGGGACCCCCATCTCAAAATATTTTGTTACAGGGACCCCCATCTCAAAATATTTTGTTACAGGGACCCCCATCTCAAAATATTTTGTTACAGGGACCCCCAGAAGCAAAGATTTGAGTTACAAATGTTCGCTTTAAAAAAAATTTATTCAAAATTTTGTATTTTTCTAATTTTTTTATGTGCAGATCTACAAGATCATTGCGTGGCACTCTATGAGCTTGTAGATCTGCTGTTTTTGAATAGACAAAGTATACAATATGACTCAAATCTAAAATGACGGATCGAATGGGTTAAATAATCGTCTCTGTCGGGTGGAAACTTCATCGTGTCCAAAACTGCTACTTTTCAGGATTCAAGTTCAAAAGAATCAAAAGTAGCACAAGCTGAGCTTGTAGATCTGCTACTTTTGATGCTTTTGTGTGACGCTGTAGTATGATCAAGTAGGGCGTTTTAATATTCTAACTCCAAAAGTTAGAATATGGAGATAAGAGTATCTTTATTAATTATAATTTCCACTTTAAATTGTGATCTTTCTATCTTTCTGCTTTATAGGGAGACCAGGGCCCAGTTGGCCCGTCTGGGCCCAGAGGACCTCCAGGCCTGGGGATCATAGGACCTAAGGTTGGTGGAACCATCTTTACACCCCGGTGTTGGAAAGTATAGATAACATCATGGTATAAAAGTTAAATCTAATCTCAGGCCAAGTCCTAATGTGTCCTTTGTGAAACAGGGGGACCAGGGATTCCCCGGGGAGCCTGGACCACAGGGGGAGAGGGGCCTGGGGGAGCCGGGACCCAAGGTGAGACCACCAGGGCTCGCTCCTGATTGGAGGAAATTGGTGACCCGCCAACTGTAAAAAAACAACAAATATTTTCTGTTTACTAAAAGAGCTGGAGAGACAGGCAGACACCCTGTTAACCCTTTAAGACCTGGAACGCATCTGTGTCACTTTAGATTTCTTTGGCTATTCAAAAATAGCAGATCTACAAGCTCATAGCGCGGCACCGAGTGCCGCGCTATGAGCTTGTAGATCTGCTATTTTTGAAAAATCTTGAAAAAAATATTTTTAGATATTTTTTCCAAAAACTGTTAGGATTTAGAATTGTTTTAAGAATAGCCTCAGGTATTATATGAACACACACACTCTATACTAGGGGTGTAACGAGACAGTAACCGCAGCGAAATATCAATTTTAATTTCAACAATCGTATAGTATATCTATATGTAAACACAGCTACATATCGTATCGTTTGATTTTGTATCGTATCTTATCGTTTTGAAATGCAAATAATCGATTTTATCGATACTAAGTACTTGTGTGTTGTATTTAGCCATTTTAAGAAGAAAAAAGAAAAAGAGGGGTTTAATTACTTTTCCATTCCATATCGCTACACTTGGTTTATAGATAAATGTGTGTATTCTCTGTGTTCATGTCAAGGTGTGGGTTTGTCCATAATGTGTTCAAATACAATGTCCATGTATTTGCCAGAGAATCACTGTGATTACTTATTTATATCCATAATAATACATGTTTCCCTTAAAAAAACTGCACTCTCCACACAAATGTAATCTCTATGCTAAATAGTTACTGTATTGATTTTAAATCATTGAATCGTATCGTATCACCATGAATGAACCAATATCGCCCATGTATCGTATCGTCAACCATGTATAGTGATGCCTATCATCGCTGTTAAAATGTATCGTTATAGACCCCTACTCTATACTATAGAGACTATAGCCATGAGTACTATCACAATATAATGCTTTACATTACAGTTTTATTAAAACTTTGTTTTAACCAAATAAATATCACTTACAGCACCTTTAAATGAATCAGAAATATTGACAGTGTGTGTGTGTGTGTGTGTGTGTGTGTGTGTGTGTGTGTGTGTGTGTGTGTGTGTGTGTGTGTGTGTGTGTGTGTGTGTGTGTGTGTGTGTGTGTGTGTGTTCAGGGGGAGGGAGGCCCTGAGGGGACAGCTGGGATACCTGGCATTCCTGGAGAGGATGGAGCTGTGGGGCCAAAGGTCAGTCACCTACCGGGGGTCAAAAGGTCACCAGTGGTGGAAAGTTACTTAATATTAGTTTACTCAAAGTACTGTACTGTACTGTACTGTACTGTACTGTACTGTATGATGATGATGATGATGATGATGATGATGATGATGATGATGATGATGATGATGATGATGATGATACTCTCTATGTTGTTGTGTTATTAAAGGGAGAGATGGGTTTAGCAGGATCCAGAGGCCTGGAGGGTGTCCCTGGGAAAGGAGTCCCTGGAGAAAAGGTCAGCTCCACAAAGGTTCCACATCTCATCATGAGTCAAACGTTATGCAAATAATCTGATAATAATCGGACATCCTGGACAAACACTGTAACAATAACCATTTAGCAGGCGTGACGTGAGCTCAAAGTACACTATGCATAGAGGAAGTCAATGTTTACACGGTACACACACTGTGTCAACCTCTGACACACACCACACACCCAGGATCATTATGTTTGTCAAGAGCTTGTCAAGCTTGGATTGAAATGGTAAATTATTATTGGCCATATACTGTGTATACACACAGTCCATTGACACAGCCAATCACATGGCAGCATTTCAGGGCATTTAGGAATGTAGACATGGTCATGACCAGTGTTTCCTAAACACTGTCTCGGGACCCATTTGAGGTGACACGTTTTTATGGGTCGCGAGTGAATTCCCTTTTTTTTGTCTTTGTTTCCATAATTTTTTTTGATCTGTTATTTTCTAATTACTCTTTTGGGTCTTCAGCTAAAAAGTTTGGGAAGTTTTGGGGAAGTTTGCTGAATAGCTCAAAACCAAGCATCACAACGTGAATAAAAGATACTTTTTTACATTACATTACAGTCATTTTATATAGGTAGATAGGCAGGAAAACTACTAATCACCAGAAGTCTTAAGTGCATTCTCTTCTAAAACAAGCAACTAAGAGCATACCTAGCGCTAAGGTAAAAGTGCGATATATCAGCTACCTACTTTCTATATCAGCTAGCTACTCATTTAATTGACTTTAAACATTTGGAACTGGGATTTTCATCTCTAGGATTTACAGAGAATGGACACACACACACACACACACACACACACACACACACACACACACACACACACACACACACACACACACACACACACACACACACACACAGTTATGAACCTAAAATTAATGGTATTTAATCCCGATGATGATAATGATGTATTTGTGTTTCTGCAGGGGGACCGAGGTAACCGTGGGACCAGGGGCCTCACGGGAGCACTGGGCCCCGTCGGACCCGCAGGGGCCAAGGTATGTACAGTTCATTGTTTGTACAGTTCGTGTTTAACTGTTGAAGTTCATGTTGAACTACGTGTTTTAAAGCAGGGATTTAAACACATTCTCTGGGTTAACCACTTGAACCCTGGACATGCCCATCATGGGGAGTAACATTCGCCCCCCAAAAGAGCAACAACACGCAGAGAATGACTTCATCTGTGCTCTTTTCACAAAGATATTATATACATGATCTATTGACCATTGTGTGACTGTTACTTACTGAAGACAGGGAGACATTACATGCAGAACAGGAAGGACAGGGGTTCTGGGTCATGTGTCATCATGGGGTCATAGGTCATGTGTCTGTCTGAACCGTGTCATGTTGTTGTCTCCAGGGAGAGCCTGGCAGCCTGGGATGGATGGGTCTTCCAGGACCTCCTGGACGTGGCCTTCCAGGACCTAAGGTAATCACACACACACACACACACATGTTTTTATTCACACAAAATACACAACAGGTCTTCTTCAGGGAATGAGGGGTACAAACGGGGCACCAAACGGCGGGGAGAAAGTGAAAGAAGACTCAACTATCGCCGAAAAGCGCCAACATTTTGAAGCGCTGAAGGAGCGCTAAAGCGTGCCGGTGCAGCGTACATTTTCCACACAGCAACGTGGCGTGGAGCTTTTTGAGCTTGTAGATCTGCTACTTTTGCTAATAATTTAAAGTTGTACAATGCAGATTCACAAATAACGATTTTTAGCAACCTCTGCTGGTCACTACCGTCACTGCATACAATTTCCGTAGTCCTCGATTACCCAGAATTCCATTTGTTTTCACCGGAAGCCGGAAGCGTTTCAAAAAGCGTTCTTTTAATTGTTTTATACTATCTGCGGATCGTTTCTCTTAGCCAGTGGAGCATTAGTTACCATGAGCTGTGCTTTCTTTTTCTGTTCTTTTTCGATCTTCCAATCCTACATTCTCTTAAAATCAGCGTGAGGTTCCTTTTTGTTATTAGCGCGGTAGTTCCTGGCCAAACAGGAAACCGTTGCGGTAGTTCCTGGCCAAACAGGAAACCAGTGCATTTCCGCCTCTGTTTTCCGGCCAGATGACGTCATTTTCCCGGGAAAGTCCCCCCCGTCACCGTTCAATAGAAAATATATAAATAAAAGGCTTCCGGGGGTGAAATTCATGGAGTGGGTGTTGTGAAACTTTTGCCACTCACAAAAGATATACAATTTAACTTTAGTTTTGTTGAAAACGTTACCTAGTATTACTTTAAATACTGAAAAGTAACAGTTTTGGACATATGAGGTTTGCACCCGACAGACGATATATACAAATATATGGCCATGTATATGAATGTACGTCAATAAAAGCATGAATCAATCAAAATGTGTGTCATACATAACAGGGAGACATCGGGCCGGTGGGCCCAGCAGGACCGGTTGGAGAGCACGGTGTTGGAATCGCCGGGCCAAAGGTAACAACATGGACACACACCGTGCCCGCCGTTTGAGTTTCTCACCACTGTGTGGCGCTAGAGAGCTGATCCTGTGTGTGTGTGTGTGTGTGTCTCCTCAATCACGTGCAGGGCGACAGAGGGAGTTTTGGGCCCGTGGGACCTCAAGGGTTAAAGGGGGACGCCTACCCAGGACCACAGGTGAGGCGATCACTTCCTGTCCATCACTTCCTGTCGTTTTAATCCCCGATACCTGATCAACACGACAGGAAGTGATGACCACCCTGCCCTAGGAAACTTGTGGATACATTTCGGCGCCATTTGAAAATAGCCGATCTACAAGCTCACAATGCGATTGTGAGCTTGTAGATCGGCTATTTGTATACATATTTTCCTTTCTTATCTTTGTATCTCTTATCTTTTCCTTGCATTGTTGATCTATCTGTGAAATCCAAGCCTTCCACTGTCAACAATGAAACTGATAATGGACAATTAAATACACATATCTGTCAACGTCACCTTGCTAAACTAATGGCCTAAGTCATTTTTTAAAGTTTTTCAGGAAAAATAAAAAACTGATCCAAAACAAAACTATATGATATTTCTTAATCATTTCACCCAAAATGTTTATAACAAATTATGACTATTTAAATAGAAATAACACTGTCTGTCAGTTATGTAACATAAGAGATTTAAATAGGATTAAATCTGACTTACAGTAGGCCAAAAACAAAAATTGAAAAATGGCCTAAATCAGTAAATAATTTGGCCTAAGTCACAAAACCATGTGACTTAGGCCAAAAAAAATGCCTATTTTGGCCTAAGTCACACTAGGGAGTTAGGCCATTATACTAAGGGGAGGGAACAGCATGATCCTTTTCAATTAGGAGATGGGCGATTTTACCAGAGGTGACCAGTGTCATGAGGAGCTGACTTAGGCAAAAATATCATTTTCCTCAAAAAATGACTTAGGCCATTAGTTTAGCAAGGTGACGATGTGTAACCTATTTCTAAGTCTGATATAGTGTACTAATGTAATCAAACGGACTACATAGGTAGACTAGATCAGAGTTAAATGAACGCTGAGGATCTTACAGTGTGGGTGTTTATAGAGAATGTTGCTGATTTCGTCTGCTTGATTGACAGGGACCACCAGGGTTACCGGGGCAACCAGGGGAGATTGGACCAGAGGGCAACGGTATACCTGGACCTAAGGTGAGACGCACGCACGCACGCGCACCACGCGCGCACGCACACGCATGCAAGCACGCACGCACGCACGCACACACGCGCACGCACGAGCCATCAAACCAAAACAACGCTTCATGCACTGCCTTAGAGACCCAGAAAGTTCACTAAAGTTATAAATGGAATGGAGCAGACTACAGTGAGTGATGTTGGAATTGTTGTTCATAGAGGCGGCTGTACTGTAGGTTCACAACATTATTCTGGTCCCAATCTGGGAACCCAAAGCCAAATGAGAATGAAAAACAGCGCCCTCTGCTGTTTGTACTATCTCATGTTGGCTCTGGGACAATGACAACGTAGCTCCCGTGCGGAAAGGAAACCGGGGTTTTGGTCTGCCTTCAGCTTTCACTTCCGGTGGTGCGACTATGTTTTCATTCCCACTAACAATATTTCTACACGGAACGCTAACACCACTTCTCCCAGAGAACATGGATCGTATTGGTTATAAGCCCACTTGTTTCTATGATGAAAGAGCAAGTTAAAATGTGAATATCTTTCCGTGGTTTTGTCTGCTCCGCGGACGCTATTGTTAAATTAGTTTGGGTTTGTTTCGAGGGGGAAAGATCGACGGACACGTGAATCCCGCCCACTACATTTGATTGGGTAAAGCGCGGCCTGCTTCCTGATCTGAAGGCACGCCCACTTGTAGCCCAGTGCGTACATGTTATGACGAGCCTTCACGGCAGATTCCAACACAGAGCAGAATCTGTTCTTGAGAGATTATTCTGGTCCTAACACTGTCAGCTATCTTTCTGTGTCAAAAGCTTGTTATTCGACATGGGAAATGTCATCTCTGCAATATCTTAAAGCTACGGGACGTTCATTTGTCAATGCTTACCATCAATGTTTGTGTTTCGTCTCTCAGGGTGACAGAGGGTCCGCTGGGATCCCGGGACCCTCCGGACCCCCAGGGATCGGTCTGTTTGGCCTGAAGGTCAGTCTGCATGTTTGACTGATAATGATATTATTAGTGAATATTTATCTGGAAAAAGGCAAATTATGTTGTGAACTTGTGAGATCACATAAATAACTTCACCTTTAATAGGATATAGACCCAAGACTTTTTTTATAGACATTTTTAATTCCGGCCTTTTACTTGTAACAGGGTATTTCTACAATGCAGTATTGATACTTTCACTTAAGTAAACAATTTGAGTACTTTTTCCACCACTGCTACATTGTAAATATTGTCTAAATTGTACCGCACTGCGTTTCCCAGGGTTCCGTTGGGCAGCCGGGCCCTCCGGGTTTGCATGGGCTCCCAGGAGAAGGCATCCAGGGGCCGAAGGTACGACAGACAGACAGCAGGCCATGACACACACACTGAGAGGATTACACTATAAGATACAATGACACACACACTGGAGAGGATTACACTATAAGATACAATGACACACACACTGAGAGGATTACACTATAAGATACAATGACACACACACTGGAGAGGATTACACTATAAGATACAATGACACACACACTGGAGAGGATTACACTATAAGATACAATGACACACACACTGAGAGGATTACACTATAAGATACAATGACACACACACTGGAGAGGATTACACTATAAGATACAATGACACACACACACACTGGAGATCATTACATAAGATACAATGACACACACACTGGAGAGGATTACACTATATTAACACATTGGGTGCCAGCATTTTTTCATAACAACTTACGTTGGGTGCCAGCATTCTCCCCATTGACTGCGCTTTGCTGTTTAAAGCTCTAGACTCCACGAGGAGCAAATCCATGTAAAAAAAAACATCCATTCATGTTGCGCGATGACCCTGGCTACAGCCTGGAACGATAACATTTCACTCGCGAGTTACAATGGGGGGGGATCGCGCATCGCGCATGACCGGTTTTCCCCACCGGAAACAGATTCGGAGATATAGGTGTTTTAAAGAAGGAAATAGACAGGAAGTGGATGGCAGCCATGTTTTTGTTTTTCCGGTGATCTATCTGGCCTATCCTTCTCAAGATCACAATGGGTACTCCCAGAGCTGCTCTAGCCCCGCCCGTGTGGAGAAAAACGAAAAAAACAAAAAGACATATTTCACGGTCTGGACCGTGTTCGGCACCGGACCGCTACTCTGCGCAAACACGGTTCAGACCGTGTTTGGCACCCGATGTGTTAAGATACAATGACACAAACAGTGAGAGGATTACACTATAAGATACAATCAAATCAAACTGAACTTGATGGGTTGTTTCTCGACCCTCTTTCCTTTCCTATAGGGAGAACCTGGGTTCCAGGGACAGATGGGCCCTCGAGGGCCCCCAGGGGACGGCCTTCTAGGGGAAAAGGTACACACACACACACACACACACGTACAGACACACGCATACACACACACACACACACACACACACACACACACACACACACACACACACACACACACACACACACACACACACACACACACACACACACACACACACACACACACACACACACACACACACACACACACACACACACACACACACACACACACACACAGAGATAGGGGAATCCCAGTCATGTGTGTGTGTGTGTTCATATTGTGTTTTCTCACACACACACAGGGGCACAGGGGAATCCCAGGAGACCGGGGGAAGAGAGGAGATAAGGGAGACTTTGGAGAACCTGGATCTGCTGGACCAATGGTAACCCTGACCCACATGCATGTTTTTATCTACCTTTATTACACCAGCTGGTCACTTCAGACCAAAGACCTGGTATTTTGTAAAATAACCGTTCTCATTGCTATAGAGTGTTTGTTGAAAATTCAAACAGTATATCATTTCAACCGTAAAATCATTCACTGTTTTGTTTGCAGTTGCATGTATAAATTATAAGTTCTGTAATCAGAGTCAAATCTTGCAGGGCCGTCACGGAGCGAAAGGAGACCCAGGATTGACAGTGAGTAAAGTGCAAGGATGAATGAATGAATGAATGACAGCACTTCCATGAACAGTCATCAGCAATTATCAGTCATCAGCAATTCCGTGATGCTAAACAGTTCATTTTGTGCGGTACAGTATAGGCCTACAGCAATAATTCTTTATTTTTGCCCACAGAGAGACCAAGTCATCAAGATAATAAGGGAGATCTGTGGTAAGTAAGAGTAAGCTTGTTTGAGCGGTTAGAGGTTTTGTTTTCAACTCTGCTTTTGACTCTTTACTGAAGTACCCTGTCTGCCATGGAGGTACAGTATGTTCTTCAGTATGTTCTATGGATGTATATAGCCTAGGCCTGTCCCCGACTAAGGATTTGTTTAGTCGACTCTAATTGGCAACTAATTGCCAATAGTCGACTGGCAGTCGACTAATAAAAAATTAAAAATTTTTAAATAAATAATTTATTTTTTATTTCTTTTTTGGGCCAAAATACATTTTATTTCAAAGGGCCAAGTCTACACAGTTTGTTTTGTGTCTCCAGCAGAGTTTCTAGTGTCTCTATCTCTCTCTGGAAGAGGTTGCACATGAACTCTGCAGCCGCACTGAGGCGCTCCAACACAAACAATACCAATACAAAGACGAGGAATAAGAAGAATAAAGTGGAAGTTATGTGTGGTTGCAGGTGTAGACTTGGCCAAAAAACAATTTAAAACATTTTTGGCCCTTAAAAAAAAAAAAAAAAAACTTTTTTCGACTAAGAGACACTTAGTCGACTCGGACCCCCCGCGACTAACCAGTCGACTAGTCGACTTAGTCGAGGTCAGGCCTAATATAGCCTTATTCCGCTGACGTTATAACAGTTTGCACTAACTAGGCTAATGCCTGTTGGTGGGATGATGCCCACTGCATGGGAACAAATATCACTGTGTAGATGTTAGTCTGGAATCTCTGTGTGGAACCTGCAATTCTAAGGTCCAAATTTAAAAAAAATCCTCTGGCGATAAACCCGCCTTACATTTGCATACTGGGCCCTGATAGGTCCCTCACTACTTCGGAGGGAGAGAAATCCAATCACAGCTGAGCGGTGCCCGATCAAATCTGCAGAGGGCAATTTTCGTTGTTGTTGCAATGGCAGATTTGTCTGGTTTCCAGGCTAACTGGGATCGGTGCCCGTTGGGAACGTATTGCCCTCTGGTATACCCATTGTCCACCATTGTAGCCGATATAGCCGTTGTCTTACAGTGGGTGTGTTGTGTGTGTGTGTCGTCGCCCCCTTCAGGCTGTGGTCTGAAGTGCAGGGAGAGCCCCTTGGAGCTGGTGTTCGTCATAGACAGCTCAGAGAGCGTGGGGCCCGAGAACTTCGAGCTGGTCAAGGACTTCGTCAACGGCCTGATCGACCGCGTGTCGGTGAGCCGCGAGGCCAGCCGCGTGGGCGTGGTCCTCTACAGTCACGTGGACATGGTGGTGGTCAGTCTGACCCAGCAGTCCAGCCAGGACGACATCAAGGTATACAGATAGAACTAATCTATTTAAAAGGCTTCTGCTGATAACCGGCATTTAATACGTCACGGTTAATAAAAACAGCAAAACGTGGACTTCACTGGAGTATTTCCAATTTTCAATACTTTTACTTCTACTCCACTACATCAGGCAAATATTGTACTTTTACTCCACTACAATTATTTGAAAACTTTAGTTACTAGTTACTTTGTAGATTCAGATTATTATTACAAAACCACTTCAGCCCTATATACATTTCGGCCTTTTGAAAATAGCAGATCTACAAGCTCGCAATATTGTGAGCTTGTAGATCTGCTATTTTCAAAAGATATAATACATTTTATACATTTGAAAACTTGTGAAATGGGACATTCTGCATAATAGTACTTTCTACTTTTGGTACTTTAAGTACATTTTGATACCAATACTTTTGTACTTGTATTCAAGTAAATGTGTAATTCTGGACTTTTACATTATACTTTATTTATTTCTTGCAGTATTGATACTTTTACTTAAAGGTATCATGACATTCATTTTCACTTTTTTTATTTTCAATGTTTTATTTGGGGTTTTATGACCTCAATTACACCCAAAAAAACTGAACTTAGAACATTCAGTGGATTTTCTGTGGTCTGGGGTTTTCTGAATAATTAGGCTGAAAAGTAATCTGAGCTTGGCCCTTCGACAGTGAGGTCACTGTCGATTAATCCCGCCCACTCTCCTCCTCGCCCCTCCCCTCCCCTATCCTTTCCTTTGGGGGGGGCGGAGCAGAGGCGATGATTGACAGGCAAAATCCCTCACCAGCGACACCCGCAGGCAAAGATTTCTTTTTTCATTGCAGTTGAAAAGGCTTTAGAAATGTGAGAGAAAAACACCTGCCATGGATCACTGGAATGGAATTTTCACTTAAAACTTTTTGTACACTTTTGAAGGACCAGGACAAAGACTTTGAATGTGGTGTAAAAGTGAATGTCATTAAACCTTTAAGTAAAAACATTGAGTACTTTTTCCACCACTGGTAAAATATAATGAAAACCTCCAATTTACCAATGCTCATGTGATTGTATCCATCCATAGTTTTGTTGAATAACATTTTTCTTGTAATAATCATGATAATTGTGAAACCGTGATTTATTTATCTGTCAATAAATCATTGACCATCATAAATCCACTACACCAAGGCGGCGGTCAGGAAGATGCCCTACCTGGGCGAGGGCACCTTCACGGGCAGCGCCATCCTGCGCGCGGGCCAGCTGTTCCGGGCGTCGCGGCCGGGCGTCCGGAAGGTGGCGGTGGTGCTGACGGACGGGCAGGCTGACCGCCGCGACGCCACGCAGCCCGAGGAGGCGGCGGCCGAGGCCCACGCGGCCGGGGTGGAGGTGTTCGTCATCGGGGTGGTGGACCACGCCGACCCCATGTACGAGGACTTCCGGGACGAGATGAACGCCATCGCCTCAGACCCGGACGACCAGCACGTCTACCTGATCGATGACTTCATGACGCTGCCCGGTGAGATCATTAGCGTGGTTGCTTTTGGTGTTTTTGCCATGATTAACCCTTTAAGACCTGAGAAGATTCTAGAAATGTCTTCTAAATCCCAAAAAAAAATTGGGAAAAAAAACATTTCTTTTTTTTTTCTCGATTTTTCAAAAATAGCAGATCTACAAGTTCATAGCGCGGCACTCGGTGCCGCGCTATGAGCTTGTATATCTGCTATTTTTGAATAGCCTAAAGAAATCTAAAGTGACACAGATGCGTTCCAGGTATCAATGGGTTAAAATACAGTTATGGAAGATGTACAAAGTATCAATACTGCAATTTAGAAATGCACTGTAAAAGTCCAGTATTGAAAATGTACTTGATTAAAAGTACAAATGTTTTGGTATGAAATGTACTCAAAATGGTACCAAAAGTAAAAGTATTCAAGTTTTCAACAATGCTTTGAAAATAGCCAAATACTGACTAGCAGCGACAAAGCGACAGGCTACAAGAATTTTTCAATGAAAGCTAGCAACACAAAGCTACAAATAACATAATATAGACATATATACAGTATGTATATATGTTACAGAGAAATTGGCATTCCAGGGAAATTGAAAGGGGTACGCTTGTTTTCACCGCCCCTCAGGCAATTCTGTAGAATCAACGCTAGAGGGCAATGCAAGCCAGACATGAGCCCCACACCACACACGCACGGACAAACGAGCACGCATGCACAAACGAGCACGCACACACGCATGCGCACGCGCGCGCGCGCACGCACGCACGCACGCACACACACACACACACACACACACACACACACACACACACACACACACACACACACACACACACACACAGCCTCATTCCATGCAGTTGAAGCACAAGGGGGCGGGCCTGGCGGGCTATGTTAGTGCAGTGAGTGGCACTTGGGGCAAACGCAGTCCCCACAACATCATTTACGATTCTGTGCCTATCTGTACATAACTCGGACGGCGCTTAAGTCGACTAGCAGACCATCGGCCGGTCGTCGCGGGCACTCGCGCCTGGAGGCGCTCGGGCGCGACTCCTCGGCCTCAAGGTCTGCTAAGTCGGCGCGCCTCCGTCATGGTCCAAAACTATACTTTATCAGCGAAAAAAAGTAGTCCGCGGTTGTTTGAAAAAGTAATGTCCCGAGCGGGAGTCAAACCCCGGCTCCCAGTGGTAGTGGGTGGGGAGTCCAATGATTATCGAAGTGCGCCACTGAGCTTTGTACTAGTGGTGTAAAGTAACAAAGTAGATTTACTCAAGTACAATTTTCAGCGTTCCCCTAGCGTAGCTTCCTGGTTGTTATATTGTTGTTGTGGTCGTCGTCCTCGCATCAAAGCCCCGCCTCGCAGCACCGCCCGCGCCTATAAAACTAGCGCTCCCCTGTCAATTTCCCTGGACTGCCAATTTCCCTGTGACATATATACGCGATTTTCAGGCCGCTGTGGGGCCTTCAAATGTAGTTTAATGTGTTCTCCATATATGGACATGTTACGCTTGTGACGCCCACTGTCCACCTAACGATGACATCATAAGTACACCTTGTTGTTTGTGGTCCTCAGCTCTAGAGGGCAAGCTGCTGAGTCATATCTGTGAGCATGACGGTGGAACTGTGTTCATCCCTAACTCCTTCCAACCCCGACCCCCCCTGGTGGCCGGTCCCAAGCCCGACAACCTCCACACGCCCGCTCCCGATCACTACAACCTCCCTGACAGACAGGTAAGCACACAGACAGGTAAACTTCTGTATACCTATCAGACATACAGGTAAAGATCTGTACCTATCAGACAGACAGGTAAACATCTGTACCTATCAGACAGACAGGTTAACATCTGTACCTATCAGACAGACAGGTAAACATCTGTACCTATCAGACAGACAGGTAAACATCTGTACCTATCAGACAGACAGGTAAACATCTGTACCTATCAGACAGACAGGTAAACATCTGTACCTATCAGACAGACAGGTAAACATCTGTACCTATCAGACAGACAGGTAAACATCTGTACCTATCAGACAGACAGGTAAACATATGTACCACTCAGACAGACAGGTAAACATCTGTACCTATCAGACAGACAGGTAAACATCTGTACCTATCAGACAGACAGGTTAACATCTGTACCTATCAGACAGACAGGTAAACATCTGTACCTATCAGACAGACAGGTAAACATCTGTACCTATCAGACAGACAGGTAAACATCTGTACCTATCAGACAGACAGGTAAACATCTGTACCTATCAGACAGACAGGTAAACATCTGTACCTATCAGACAGACAGGTAAACATCTGTACGGATCAGACTGACAGGTAAACATCTGTACCACTCAGACAGACAGGTAAACATCTGTACCTATCAGACAGACAGGTAAACATATGTACCTATCAGACAGACAGGTAAACATATGTACCTATCAGACAGACAGGTTAACATCTTTACCTATCAGACAGACAGGTAAACATCTGTGTCTATCAGACAGACAGGTAAACATCTGTGTCTATCAGACAGACAGGTAAACATATGTACCTATCAGACAGACAGGTAAACATATGTACCTATCAGACAGACAGGTTAACATCTTTACCTATCAGACAGACAGGTAAACATCTGTACCTATCAGACAGACAGGTAAACATCTGTGTCTATCAGACAGACAGGTAAACATCTGTGTCTATCAGACAGACAGGTAAACATATGTACCTATCAGACAGACAGGTAAACATATGTACCTATCAGACAGACAGGTTAACATCTTTACCTATCAGACAGACAGGTAAACATCTGTACCTATCAGACAGACAGGTAAACATCTGTGTCTATCAGACAGACAGGTAAACATCTGTGTCTATCAGACAGACAGGTAAACATCTGTACGGATCAGACAGACAGGTAAGCATCTACGTATGCGGATCAGAACACCTCCCCAGACAGAAAGACAGGTAAACATCCATACAAATCATTGATTGATTGAATACTTTATCAACAACATTATTAACAGTACAGGTAGTATACAGTCAAAGGTCATGCGAAAAAACCCCAGGCCCTAGTTTGGGTCTCAGGGAGAACAAATCTCTGTCTTTAGGAAACCACTAAACTTCTCGGTTACGTTTCCTAGCGTGAACCTCCAGTGGAGATGACCACGCCCCCAACACAGCTTCCAGACCAGCTGATCGTCATCACCACCACGGAGGCCACGCCCTTCTACGAGGAGGAGGAGGAGGAGGAGGAGTCTTTCAACGAGCTGCCAGGCATCACCGCGGCGCCCCCGGTGGACAGGAGGAAGCAGAGGCCCCCTCCTGTCATCTCTGTGATGGGACCCCAGACCCCCAACAACTGGCTCTACGTTCCGGAGACGACCCGGGCCCCGTACCTCATACCTCAGACATCTCCTCTGACAGAGATCTTTGTACCAGGTAACAAGAATTAATTGGATATATAAACATATCCAATTTGACTGTGTGTGTGTTGTGCATGACACAGATTACATGTGTTAAAGACTTTGTATCATTGTACAAGCACGTTCTGTGCGCTGGACGGACGGCCAGCGCAACGCTTATGGAATACTTTAAGCAAGGAAACACTTTGTTTTGTTGTTATTTTGGGTCCATTTATTAATGTATTTATTAATAAGCGTGATAATTGATCATTAAACCCCTCGGCTTCGCCTCAGGGTTTAATAATCCTGTCGGAGGTTATTTCTCAATAACGACCGGCGTGCCGTCAATTATCCCTTGCATAAAGCTATTTAACACTTATTTTAAAGGAGTAGTTCACCCCCCAAAAAAAACATATTTTCTATCAATTACACAACCCATGAAGCATTGAATTCAAGGGGATTTTTTTGTTTTTGTCGCATTCCTGAGACAATAATTTGATTACCGGCGGAAAGATGCTAATGTATCCGCTAGGAGACTCAAATGCGTCTCTTTGAGTCTCCTACCGGAGACCTATTATCCTTGTTCTATGTAGTCCATGGACCCTCCACCCCCCCCCAGCCCTTTTTTTTGTAAATGTATTTATGGATTTTTTTTTAAAATATTTCTTTTTTATTGTATTCATGAAATACTTTTGAAAAATGTTGGAATTGTTTTTAATTGATGAAAAGTTGTGACTTTTATTTTTTGTTTAATGTAGGAAACGATAAAAAAGGGTATATTTTACTTGCGACCCACACACACACACACTCATTCTAAAACTGAAAAAAGTGATTATTGTCTCAGGAATGCGACAAAAACAAAAAAATCTCCATGAATTCAAGGCTTCATGGGGTGTGTAATTGTTAGAAAATAAGTCATTTTTTTGGGTGAACTACTCCTTTAACACAAAACAATATCACTTACACCACCTTTTTAATTCTCCCATTTATTTGATCCCTTTCAGAAGTGGGGTGCGGCCAGCCCCTGGACCCGGGGCCGTGCCGTCAGTACGTGGTGAGGTGGTACAACGACCCCGAGGCCAACGCCTGCGCCCAGTTCTGGTACGGAGGCTGCCAGGGCAACGCCAATAACTTTGACACTGAGAGCAACTGCAAGAACGCCTGCGTCTACACGTAACGAACACTAGGGGGTGCCAGAGAGGAGAGAGGTATACGTGTGCACAGAGAGAGAGAGACGCATGTGTGTCATTTTAAGATGTCTTTGGGCTATATTCAAAAATAGCAGATCTACAAGCTCATAGAGTGGCACCAAGTGGTGCGCTATGAGCTTGTAGATCTGCTATTTTTGAACAATATTGATTTTTTTTGCAAATCTTTGATATATGTTTTAAAGCGAAAATGTTTAACTCCGATCTCTGCTTCTTGGGGGGGGGGGGGGGGGGGGGGGTCCCTGGAACAACATATTTTGAGACCACGGCCACATACAGTACATTTAATTTTGGGGGGTCCTTGACACGGACAAGTTGCAGCACCACTGATATACAGTAGCAACATAAGTTTAAAAAAAATTTACTGTTAGGATTTAGAAGCACAAATTTGCACACATTTTCACGATTTTTCAAAAAATAGCAGATCTACAAGCTCATAGCGCTGCGCTATGAGCTTGTAGATCTGCTATTTTTTTAATATCCCAAATAAATCTTAAAGTGTCACAGATGCGTTCCCGTACTGAACGGGTTTAAATGATGTCACTGTGGAGCGGGAAGGCAACGCACTGAAGAACGTCTTAAATGCTTTTACTGTTTGACCGAAGCTCAGGCTCAAGCGACGCCACTGTCTGCTACTGTTTAACGCTCTGTGCTTTTATGACAGTCAGTGGTTCTCAGTGGTCCCCCCCCCCCCAGGGGTCCTTGAGGGGGGTTCCATAAGGGTCCTCCAGCTAAATTACACATTATTCATTTCGGAATCCTTGACATGGGTCTCAGGTGATACATTGCTAAACCAACAGAGGACCTATTATCCTTGTTATATGTAGTCCATGGACCCTCCACCCCCCCCCCCCAGCCCTTTTTTTTGTAAATGTATTTATGGAAATTATTTGATTTTATTTTTATTGTATTCATGAAATACTTTTGAAAAATGTTGGAATTGTTTTTAATTGATGAAATGTTGTGACTTTTATTTTTTGTTTAATGTAGGAAACGAGAAAAAGGGGATATTTTACTTGCGACCCACACACACACACACACTCATTCTAAAACTGAAAAAAGTACTTATTGTCTTATATTGTCTAACTGCCTTAGTTGCTTTTACTGAATGTAAATAATTCCTACTTCTTATCTCTCTCTCTCTCTTTTTTTTTAACAAACACTATTAATCTTCATGATGTGATATTATGTTTTAAAAAGGACGACCCTTGAAGACTTGACTGTAAAATATGTTTAATTGTTTAACACTTTAAAAGCGTTAGAAGGAACTGTAAACTCAGACATATAATTATATATATAGGCCTATTTGGTTATCACACCAAAGCAACATATTTCAATAAATAACAAACACATATATATATTATGCATTGTATTTAACATTGTGACCATTTCAAAGGACTGTATATAAGTGACAACTTTAGAGAAATTAGAATAAACTTGATTTTGAAAGTACAATTGTCTGCCATCGCTACATTCATCAAAGACGTGTGAATAATGTTTTTTTTTTGCGTATTACAAATCAACATAGTCTAGCGTAGCCAGACAACTATTCCACAATCTCCGAATGCATTATATAGAGTCTGGAATTCTACACCTCCTGAATGCTACAGTATATAGAGTCTGGAACTACGCCTCCTGAATGCTACAGTATATAGAGTCTGGAACTACGCCTCCTGAATGCTACAGTATATAGAGTCTGGAACTACGCCTCCTGAATGCTACAGTATATAGAGTCTGGAACTACGCCTCCTGAATGCTACAGTATATAGAGTCTGGAACTACGCCTCCTGAGTGCTACAGTATATAGAGTCTGGAACTACGCCTCCCGAAAGCCGAGAAAGGAAGCCGTAATATGTTCGTCATTTCCGTTCGCGAAAATATATTTTCGAGCTCAACCAAACATAAAATAACTTGTCTTATAGTTATACTGGATCTCTTCTCCACTAGATCCCTCCCTGACATTTTAGTCTAGTTTTTATTTGTTGACGAAATTGTCAATATATTTAGTCTTAGTTTTAGTCGTCATAGCTTAGTTTTTATTTAGTTTTCGTCAGTGAAAAAAAGTAGTTGACGAACATTTTTCGTCATAGTTTTAGTCGACGAAATCAACACGGTTATTGCTATGACTGTATCCCTTCAACACTTTACCCCCCCCCCCCCCCCCCCCCCGGCCAAGTGTCATGTCACCTGCCCCCCCGCCACAGGTGCGGTGGAGTTCCAGGTGAGTTCATGGGGGTCATATCTGTGCTTGTATCCGTAGGGTCTCAGGTGATAGGTCAGGTATTCCAGGGTGTACATCTCTACTGCATGGATGTAGTGGAAGGAGACCGCAAAGTCTGAGCAGCATCCCGGGCCCTGAGAGGACACGGAGATAAACACAAGATATCATCCTGGGCCCTGAGGACACAGAGATAAACACAAGATATCATCCTGGGCCCTGAGAGGACACAGAGATTAACACAGATATCATCCTGGGCCCTGAGAGGACACAGAGATAGGTCAGGTATTCCAGGGTGTACATCTCTACTGCATGGATGTAGTGGAAGGAGACCGCAAAGTCTGAGCAGCATCCCGGGCCCTGAGAGGACACGGAGATAAACACAAGATATCATCCTGGGCCCTGAGGACACAGAGATAAACACAAGATATCATCCTGGGCCCTGAGAGGACACAGAGATTAACACAGATATCATCCTGGGCCCTGAGAGGACACAGAGATTAACACAGATATCATCCTGGGCCCTGAGAGGACACAGAGATTAACACAGATATCATCCTGGGCCCTGCGAGGACACAGAGATAAACACAGATATCATCCTAGGCCCTGAGAGGACACAGAGATTAACACAGATATCTACTAAATGTCTGTACTCTTACTTCTACTCCACTACATCTCAGAGGCAAATATTGTACTTTAACTCCACTAAACTTTAGTTACTAGTTACTTTGTAGATTTAGATTATTATTACAAAACATACATTAACCACCTCAGCCCTATATACATTTCGGGCATTTAAAAATAGCCGATCTACAAGCTCACAATGTGTCGCGATGCAAGCTCGATTAGCTAATTTAACTACTTTTACAACTATTGGAAATTCTCAAGTATTTTACTTAATCCATAATTTTTTAAATAATCAATTAAAGGTAAGAAAACAATGTTTTGTTAAAAGGTTAAAGCTCTATATTCAGATGGTAATCATTGCTATAAGAGTGTTTGTTCAGTCTGAGCCTGGGGTCTCCCTGTCTCTCCGGTTCTTTAGTAAACACAAAATTATTATTTCAGTTGCGTTGCCAATTTCAGCCAATCAGGAGAGAGTACCCATTTTTTCAGCTTACAGTAGCCTATATGTTCCAATTAAAATGTGTGTCTGTTCATGTCTTTGTGTCATCACATCCAATATACCTGATACCTGACCAATACCTGACCAATCCCTGGGGCGGCAGTGGCTCAGGGGTAGAATGGCTCAGGGGTAGCTACTCTAGAGTGGTTCAGGGGTAGAGTGGCTCAGGGGTAGAGTGAACTGGAAACCGCAAGGTTCCCAGTTCGATCACAGGTTCCCCCTGAGTTAGTGTGGAAGTGTCCTTGAGCAAGACACTGAACCCCTAATTGCTCCCGATGAGCAGGTTGGTGCCTTGCATGGTTTCCTCCGCCATCGGTGTATGAATGAGTGTGTGAATGTGTCTGTGAATGTGTGAATGGAATGCACAATCTATGTAAAGCGCTTTGGATAAAAGCACTGTATAAATGCACCATTTACCATCCAATGTCACTTGTTTATCCTGTGTGAGTTCTCCCTCCTGATCGGATAAATATTGGTATCCTGACCTGAAAATATACTATTTTCTGTTTACTAAAGAGCTGGAGAGATATGGAGACTCCTGTTACTGAACAAACACTCTGTAGCAATGGTTCTCAAAGTGTGGTCCAGGGACCGTGAGGGTTCCTTCCTTGAGGACGGTTTCCAAATGGACCCTTACAGGGCTGTAACTCTGAGAGCGTACAAACGAAACCAAATGGACCCTTACAGGTCTGTAACTCTGAGAGCGTACAAACGAAACCAAATGGACCCTTACAGGTCTGTAACTCTGAGAGCGTACAAACGAAACCAAATGGACCCTTACAGGTCTGTAACTCTGAGAGTGTACAAACAAAACCAAATGGACCCTTACAGGTCTGTAACTCTGAGAGTGTACAAATGGAACCAAATGGACCCGTAAAGGGTCCATTTGGTTCCGTTTGTACACTCTCAGAGTTATGGGGGTCCATGAAATGAAAAGGTTTAAGAACCACTGCTCTATAGCAATAAGTACTATCAGAATATAGAGATATTTAACCCTTATTTTAACAGACAAAAACCACGTAGGCTACCTTTAAATCGATTAGCTGGATTAAAGGGATAGTTCACCCCAAAAATGTCTTTTTTTTCTATGGATTAGTCGCCCCATGGAGACTTGAATTCATGGATATTTTTGTGTTTTTGTCGCATTCCTAAGACAATAATTCGATGACCGGCAGCGGTTCCGGTAGGAGACTCAAAGAGTCTCCTTTGTGTCTCCTACCGGAACCGCTGCCTACCGGTCCGCTGGTCATCAAATTATTGTCTTAGGAATGTGACAAAAACTAAAGAAATATCCATGAATTCAAGTCTCCATGGGGCGACTAATCCATAGAAAAAAAAGACATTTTTGGGGTGAACTATCCCTTTAACACATCGGGTGCCGAACACGGTCTGAACCGTGTTTTCAGTCTCTCGGTGATTCTGAGAAGGAATAGATCACCGTGTCAAAAAACATGTCTCCCCATCCGCTTCCGTTCTATCTCCTTCTCTAAAACCCCTATAACTCCGAAACTTTTTTACGCTAGGGAAAACGACTCATTTTGTAAGCGCGATCGCTGGCGCCATTGTGACCCGCGGTAAAGATGTTATCGTTCCAGGCGTTAGCCAGGACCATCGTGCAAAATGAACGCATGCTTTGTTTCACACGGATTGCTCGTCGTGGAGTCTACAGCTTAAACAGCGCCGCGCAGCTTAAAGGTTCCATGACATTCATTTTCACTTTTTTTATTTTTTATTTTTTTTTGGGGGTTTTATGACCTCAATTACACCGAAAAAAATATGAACTTTGAACATTTAGTGGATTTTCTGTGGTCTGGGGTTTTCTGAATAATTAGGCTGAAAAGTAATCTGAGCTTGGCCCTTCGGCAGTGAGGTCACAGTCGATTAATCCCGCCCACTCTCCTCCTCGCCCCTCCCCTCCCCTATCCTTTCCTTTGGGGGGGGGCGGAGCAGAGGCGATGATTGACAGGCAAAATCCCTCACCAGCGACACCCGCAGGCAAAGATTTCTTTTTTCATTGCAGTTGAAAAGGCTTTAGAAATGTGAGAGAAAAACACCTGCCATGGATCACTGGAATGGATTTTTTTGTTAAAACTTTCTATACACGTTTGAAGGACCATGACAAAGACTTTTAATGTGTGGTAAAACTGAACGTCATGAAACCTTTAACGGTGAGATTTCTGGCACCGAACGTAATCTGTTATTATATAATTCTGGCACCCAATGTGTTAAGTGTTGCACCCATATACTTGTAATGACTTACCTCTGTTACGGGATAGTGTTCGTACAGCAGGTACCAGGGGCGGGGTCTGGCCGGCCGCCTGACCACGTACCATTCGGGGGGATACGGGTGGAACGTGTGTCTTCCTCTAACGTCTCTGGAGTCGGCCAGCTCCACTCCCATGGTCTCCATGCATCTGCCCAGACCCACGTCCTCTATGTCCGTGTCGTGGACGCATTTCCCGCTCTCGAATCCCTCTGCAAATGAGCAGTGGTGGAAAAAGTCGATATTTTACTTGAGTAAAAGTAGCAATACCACAGTATAAAAATACTCTGTTGCAAGTAAATGGCTTGGTGTTCAAAATGTAACTCGGGTAAAAGTACAAAAGTATATTGGCATCAAAATATACTTAAAGTACCAAAAGTAAAAGTACTAAAATGTTTGAAAATAGCAGATCTACAAGCTCACAACGCGTCAGAGCTTGTAGATCTGCTATTTTCAAATAGCCTATGTATGAAATAGGGCTAAAGTGGTTAATGTATGTTTTATAATATAATGATTTATATCTACAAAGTAACTAAAGTTTTCAAATAATTGTAGTGGAGTAAAAGTACAATATTTGCCTCTGAGATGTAGTGGAGTAGAAGTAAAAGTAGTATCTAAGTACTGGAAATACTCCAGTGAAGTAAAAATACCCAAAAATTGTAGTACATGTACTTAGTTACTTTACACCACTGGTGTACCGTTAAGTATTCAATCAATCAATCAACATCTAAATCGTCAACAAAAACAACGTCATCATGACGGTATGACCACAGCGCCCCCTACCTAGGGGCGGCAGTGGCTCAGGGGTAGAGTGGCCGGGTAGAGTGAACTGGAAAACCGCAAAGTTCCCAGTTCGATCCCGGGCTGGGGGGCTCCCCTAGAGTTAGTGTCGAAGTGCCCTTGAGCAAGACGCTGAACCCCTAATTGCTCCCGATGAGCAGGTTGGTGCCTTGCATGGTTTCCTCCGCCATCAGTGTATGAATGTGTGTGTGAATGGGTTAATGGCACAATCAATGTAAAGCGCTTTGGATAAAAGCGCTATATAAATGCACCATTTACCTACGAACCTCCTCAGCGCCTCCTTGCTGAGGACGTAGCCCGCGCCCCCGCTCATGTAGCCCTGCTGGACCATGGGAGTGAACCTCCTGCCCAGGTACAGGGGCCTCCGGGGGTCCAGGCGGGCCAGGGTGAGACGCAGGTTCTCCGGGACCACGAAGGTGTCGTCGTCGGCCTTCAGGAACCAGTCGGCCTGGTCCCGGTGGTGGAGGTGGACGTGCTGGAAGGCTCGGATGGTCTTCCAGTAGAGCTGCTCTCGGCCCTCGCTCACGTTCAATCCCACGGTGGGGAAGTCCGTCTCCTCTGAGCTCATGTACAGAACCTGATGTGACACAAAGTATTTCATGTTAAAAACCATTAAGACCAGGAAAGCTATTCAAAAATAGCAGATCTACAAGCTCATAGCGCAGCTCCGAGTGCCGCGCTATGAGCTTGTATATCTGCTCTTTTTTTAGAAAAATCGTTAACATTTTTGCAAATCTTTGAATATAGTATTTTTTTTTCCAAACGAACATCTGTGGGGGGAAAACAAAATATTGTCAGATGGGGGTCTGCGGCCTAATACATATCATTTTGGGAGTCCTTGACATGAAAAGGTTTGAGCACCACTAGCACCGTATAGCGACATACGTAAATAAATAAAAAACTGATTTAGAAGACATTTGTAGAATCCCCAGAAGCAAAGATTTGAGTTACAAGTGTTACAAGAAAAATATCTTCAAAGATTTGCACAAATGTTCACGCTGTTCAAAAATAGCAGATCTACAAGCTCATATGATATGAGCTTGTAGATCTGCTATTCTTAAATAGTCAAAGATATCTGCTATTTTCAAAAAAAAAAGAAAAAAAGAATCTTGAGAAAATAAAAAGAGGTAATTTTTGATTTTTTTAAAAACATTTTAACAACACAAATCTTGTATGGGGGTCCCTGGCAAGATGTTTAAGAACCACTGGTTTAAACAACATTAGGAAACAAGCCCAAGCAACTACACTTTAGAAACACGCCCAAAGTTGCTTATAATAAGCGGACAGGGCAACCAAACAAACAGCTGTGATAGGGAGTATGGCCACCTATAGCCACCTGGCATGTACACCGCAGCGTTTTCAATCACTGTTGTGTCTCCGTCTAAACGTAGAATAAAAAGTGAGAACGCAACAGCACTTTGATGTTTTTTCTAGAGACCGTTGTCATCTAAACATGACCTGCTGAGACAGACCTTGGTTCAAGTTAATCCTTTTAAATGGTGTCATTTAAGCCTTCTGTTGGTACAGGGAGGGAAGGGTAGCTTTAGTTCAGAGGTACCTACCCTGTTCATTACTGCACGTACGTAGGTACGTTTCTGTTCATTCACAACAGTATAGAGGTGTGCCACCCATTGTCATTTCTGTTTGTTGTTAGAGTAGGGAGGTTTCTGTTTGTCTTTGATTAGTTTGGCTCTTTACTTTATTTAGGTGGTTCCTTTTCCCTGTGTTTCTGTTTGTTAGGTTGGCTTAATTAGCACTCGCATTGTCTGTCAGCTCTATGCACTTCAAAGTAAAACAGTCCATTCACTCATCCATCCGTTTCTGTTCAAATCTGTCATTGGGTATTTGTTATTGTCCCTTATCCCCCTACACCACCTATTAGCAGTTACTTGAGTAAAAGTACAAAAGTATTGGTATCAAAATGTACTTAAAGTACCAAAAGTAAAAGTACTAAAACGTTTGAAAATAGCAGATCTACAAGCTCACAACGCGTCGCGATGCGACGCGTTGTGAGCTTGTAGATCGGCTATTTTCAAATAGCCTAGGTATCAAATAGGGCTAAAGTGGTTAATGTATGCTTTATAATGTAAAAATGTATATCTGCAAATTAACTAGTAAGTAACTAAAGTTTTCAAATAATTGTAGTGGAGTAAAAGTACAATTGGAAATACTCCAGTAAAGTAAAAGTACCTAAAAATTGTACTTAAGTACAGTACTTGAGTAAATGTATTTAGTCACTTTACACCACTGCTATTAGGGACGTAACATTTATACAGTACTCGTCATGAAAACATTTGTCCACATACAATCCAGTAGAATTAATGGTTATCAAAGCCAAATTTGCAGTTAGTTATTAAGTCAGAGATGTGCAGGGGTCATCACCATGCCAGCTTGTGATGGACATTTTCATCGATATTTTTTGCCAGACATAAAAAGTGATCAATTTTTGGGCGGTGAAACCGCCCCTATATGTGAGGTTTGGATATTTGCACCCCCCAATCCTGCGCTGTGATTGGCCACCAGTGTACCCCCCTAACCCTGCACCGTGATTGGCCAATCACAGTCTATTCAGGACTGTGATTGGCTAGTGAAACATGACACATGTGCATAGCCCTATAAATAGGACTATGCACTTAAAAAAAACACATTTATGTTTTTTTTTAAGTGAATCACACATTGATTGGTTGACTCCATTCAGTATTGTGATTAGCTAGCAAGACACCGCCCACTTCACACTGGGTGTGATTTTTATGTTTTACAGAAATACATAATGAACTCCTAAAGTGCCATAGTGTCTAATGCCAATGTGCTACACATTTTACAATGATAGTATATCTGCATTATAACCACTGAGCCACAAATAAATATACAGTAAGCCATTGTTCTAAAAGCCAAGCTATAAGCTCACAACACATTACATCATGACATGTTGAGAGATTGTGGATCTGGTATTTTCGAAACATTTCAGAAATGTTTCTAATTATTTACTTATTTACTTGGCCTTTAATGACATGCCCACAATGGCGATGCCAGGTGTTAAAGAGGTTACCTATTCTGGAGAAAACCTTAAGACTGCCAGGAGGCTAAGACAGGCATTAAATATGGCATGATGGAAGTCTACTCCGTATTTGGGATTTCATTAATTGGGTCTTATCAGTACAGTGCTTCCATCGCACATTACATGAGCAAAGGGCCATTTAAGTGCAGAGGTGAGTGGGTGAGTATCAATATGTACGAGTATTATACGTAGTAAAGGGAAGTGGGTGCGTGTCATGTGGTTATTGTAGAGATTGCTGGCTTTTCAGAGGACAGTGTTACTTGAGGTCAGGAGGAGATCAAGTTCTACCAGTTCTCCAAACCAAAACTATTTTTAGGATTGGTAAGGTAGCTTCGATAGTTACAGATAGTCGATATCTTGATGAGAAATCTTCTATCATGATGAGGAAGTCTTAGACCTTGCATAGTTGTGATGTAAGATAATGTGGAACAATGGAAAAAGAAAGGTCAGAGTCAAAACCATCATGTACCTGTACGCACATGATGAGTGATTAGATAAGGATAAATAAGGGCATGACAGGATTTAAAGGAATGCAGTGTCACAACTACTTTCATGCAAGGGCTCCCAACTTTGATCAGAGGTGAGTTAATGTATAAGCTGGAGGTCTGATGGTGATTGTGGATCCCAGGCTGCGGATCAAGGGTTTCCACTGATTATGATTGTGGAGTGTTATCATAGTTATATATTGGGGTTTTTTTGGACACTTTCTCTCAACGGTGAAAATCTTTTTCAACAAGCTTTACTTGTCTAGTTCGGCCCTCCTTTGCTTTTGTAGCAAATGTTCTGAACAGATCTGTTTTTGATCTTTTCCTACAGTTTAATTGTCTGACCACATGCACCACATATGAATCCATTGTCTTAAAAAATAAAAGGTTTCACCAACTATAACGAAAAACATCACATGGATGCACCTGGGACGTATCATCAGTGTTGTAGCCTGGGGTCATAGGATGTTTCGGGTCTCGCAACATACACCCTCACCCAGGTGACCCAGCCAGGGTTGATCAGGCCCCGACTTACGTCCCAGTAGCTACCCACGGTCAGTCCTATAGGGCAAGACAGGGCCACTCAGTCCGCTTCTCCGGAAATACTCTGCCGGGACTCGGGGAGGCTCTGGCACGTGGAGGGACTAGGCTCTGTGGGTTGTCTCCTGGTCGGGCTCCTCCTTCGTCTCACCAGGTCCAGGACCTGTGCGCTGCACCAGACTCCCCTGCTCCAAACATTTCATTCTGGTGTGATGGTGTCTTGGCCCGTGACACCATCACATTGGTGGTACTGCAGGCTGGTGGTACTGCAGTCTCCCTTGCGTCTTACTTGAATGGTCCTCCCAAAGGCCTCACCGTGGATTTGTTGGGCTTCTTCCTCACGGAAGACACAGACTGGGGCGCCAACCCAAACTGCTCCCGGATGCCGTCTATATTCCGGCTGTCACCCGACTCTCCGGTGGTCACCAATCTATTCCTGGTTGTCACGTAGTCTATAAATTCCTATGAGCCACTATAAATAGAATAACTATAACGAAAAACATCACATGGATGCACCTGGGACGTATCATTAACAAAGGATTAAACACACATTTTGCTATTTTCAGGGAATTAAGGTAGCTACTATCAAACCTTACTTCTAGCTGTCTTGTCCTCACCTGATGCAATCATGTACAGTACCATGTACAATACCACACATCTCCTGCAACATATTGTTAGCATGTCATCCCAATACTTTACGAGTCATGTATATGTATTTGTCCGCGGAGGTCCTGGGGGGTCCCTGGAACAACATATTTTGAGATCGGGGGTCCGCGGCCAAATACATATCATTTTGGGGAACCTCGACGTGGTTTGAGAACCACTGATTATAGCAACATACGTTTTTTCAAAAAACTGTTAGGATTTAGAAGACATTTGTAGAATCCCCAGAGCAAAGATTTGAGTTAAACATTTTCACTTTAAACAAATATATATTCAAAGATTTGGACAAATTTTCATGATTTTTCTAAAAATAGCAGATCTACAAGCTCACAGCGCGGCACTCGGTGCAGCGTATGAGCTTGTAGCTCTGCTATTTTTTAATAGCCAAAGTACAAGATAATTGTTAAAGTGGTTCAAATCTAAAATCACAGATGCTTTCCCGGTTTTAATGGGTTAGGTAAAGAAATTAAAAATGTACTTGAGTAAAAGTACAAAAGTATTGGTATCAAAATGTACTTAAAGTACCAAAAGTAGAAAGTACTCATTATGCAGACTTTCCCATTTTTTTCAAACGTATAAAATGCATAAAATCTTTTGAAAATAGCAGATCTACAAGCTCACAATACGTCGCATCGCATTGTGAGCTTGTAGATCGGCTATTTTCAAATGGCCGAAATGTTTATAGGGCTGAAGTGGGTAATGTATGTTTTCAAAATCTACAAAGTAACTAGTAACTAAAGTTGTCAAATAATTGTAGTGGAGTAAAAGTACAATATTTGCCTCTGAGGTGTATAGTGGAGTAGACGTAAAAGTGCTGAAAGTTGGAAATACTCCAGTAAAGTAAAAGTACCTCAAAATTGTACTTAGGTACAGTACTTGAGTAAATATATTTAGTTACTTTGCACCACTGCCTGTCACATGGCGAACTCTCCGGTCTGGATATTTGACCGTTCATAGTGTCTGTATGAGCGCTCATAATATTTGGTTATAATTCTCATGTTTCCAGAGTAAACTTTTGTATTACAACAGTTCTTGTCAGCAAGCGACAGTCATGCAATGGGCATAAATGAAGCTTAACTTGAAATGTTATGTTGATTGTGTAGATAATAATACAGAGTGAAACGTTGCAGAAGATTTTATTACAATAATGCTTGTTTGATATACAGTACGGGACCAAAACAAATGACAAAAAAGGAATGGTAGGGGGAAAGAATAGCTTTGGCACAATAGCCTTCATCCAAAATACAAATCATTATTACTAAAACTGAATGGTCTGGAGACGCAATTAGAAAAGGGAAACTGTATCTATGGTGTTAAATGGCAAAACATAATTTGGTGAGAGTAAAGCATCTAACAACATAACCATTGAAAAGGGAGCATAAGCCAAGCAAACATGACTCACTGTTTATCAGTTGGAGATGGAATTTGTGATAACATAGAATTTTTGGGTGGTGTATAACTGTATCTTGAATTACACCCTAAATAAAACACAGAACACTCATGTATAGAATTGATGGACTATTAATGCTCTTATTATGATAAGTCACAATGTTGTAGGGAACATAGATGATTATCTAAAAGGAACATGTAATCAGTCAGGATCTCGCTCTCTGTACAATACTTGGAGCAAAGATAATTATATCAGAATTCTTTGAACTTGAGGGAGGGAAACCTGCGTGACATTTTACTGGGTGCATCATTTGTTTGACTTGCATATGAAAAGTCCATTATGTCAAAGAGCCTTTCATACAACAATGAATGTTCACACGATCAGTTTGGTGACTATAGAAACGAAACCAATAACGGTACTTGGCTCAAAAATCTATGAAAAAGAAAAGCCTAAAGCCTGATTTATGCTTTGACAATAAAGTATTGTGTCACATGTTATTCGACGACAAACAACGTATTTTCAACCGCAAAAATTGTCCATGCGACACTGCACACGTCTACCCATTCACCAGTTGAAAGTATACGTGAGGTGGCTTAGATTAGAATATGTGAGCACAATCACACATAATGTTCTGAAGCCACTTTCATCCGTGTCAGTGTTGGTGAGAACTTCTCTTTTAGAAAGAGGAGAAAGAAAAGAGTCTGGAGAGAATTCTGAGATAAACAGACTTTGTTTTGGAGAATACACACACAGATACACTGCAACCAGTAATCAAATTACTAACAGAGTTGGGAATGACAAGCAGAATTTGAAAAACACTTTTGCTAACCACCTTTACTCACTGTGTGTGTGTGTGTGTGTGTGTGTGTGTGTGTGTGTGTGTGTGTGTGTGTGTGTGTGTGTGTGTGTGTGTGTGTGTTTATGCACGCTCTGTGCATTGTGTGTGTGCGTGCGTGCTTGTGTGTGGAGCATGTGTGGTTGCTGTGTAGCTTGTTGGGGTACCTCTGCCCTGGGCCAGTTAGCCGGGTTCCCCTACAAGTAAGCCTCAGCCCTCCCCTCTTTTATAATTTGAGTAGTTATTGAGCTACAGCTAACACATTCCTTTTAACAATTTAATCTCATCCTAACTATATCTATATGCTGTTCCAGTGTTTTAATGGTGTTTATCAGATAAAGTCATTCAATATATTTGTGCCCCAACATGTCTCTGTCTATAACCGTGGGGACTCTGGGGAAGTCATGTTGTGTAACTAGATACATGTGTGGGGCGCAATTAGGTGTCATAGTGGAAATATCACCTGTTACTATTCTATACAAAGTATTGTATAGAATCAGTGGTGGAAAAAGTACTCAAATTCTTTACTTAAGTAAAAGTACCAATACTGCAATATAAAAATACTCTGTTACAAGTAAAAGTCCAGAATTCTAAATTTACTTGAGTAAAAGTACAAAAGTATTGGCATCAAAATGTACTTAAAGTACCAAAAGTAAAAGTACTAAATATTTGAAAATAGCAGATCTACAAGCTCACAACGCGTCGCGATGCGACGCGTTGTGAGCTTGTAGATCTGCTATTTTCAAATAGCCTAGGTATAAAATAAGCTTAAAGTGTTTAACCCATTGATACCTGGAACGCATCTGTGTCACTTAAGATGTCTTTGGCTATTCAAAAATAGCAGATATACAAGCTCATAGCGCGGCACCGAGTGCCGCGCTATGAGCTTGTAGATCTGCTATTTTTGAAAAATCGAGAAAAAAAAAATGTGTTTTTTTTTCAAAAAATTGTTAGGATTTAGAAGATATTTCTAGAATCTTCTCAGGTCTTAATGGGTTAATGTATGTTTAATAATATAATCATTTATATCTGCAAAGTAACTAGTAACTAAAGTTTTCAAATAATTGCAGTGGAGTAAAAGTACAATATTTGCCTCTGAGATGTAGTGGAGTAGAAGTAAAAGTATTGGAAATTGGAAATACTCAAGTAAAGTACAAATACCTCAAAATGTTACTTAAGTAAATGTACTTATCACCACTGGTATAGAATAATGTCTAAAGAAGATCAAAGGATACGTGCATGAACTACCTTGTTGCAGCGTGCGGCCCAGGTGGCTTTGAGGTGTCTGGCTCTGGACTCCAGGTTGTTGGGTCCGGTCATGATCCAACACAAGATGCGTGTGGTCTGGGACAGACTGGCTGCCACGCTGCTGTCCACATCTAGACATGAAATATTATTATAAACCTCTCTTGAATTATCAGGCTTTATTTAACCCTTTAAGCCCTGGAACGCATCTGTGTTATTTTTTAAATTTGAGCTAAAAAGCATTCTTTTACACTTTGGCTATTCAAAAATAGCAGATATACAAGCTCATAGCGCGGCACCGAGTGCCGCGCTATGAGCTTGTAGATCTGCTATTTTTGAAAAATCGAGAACATTTGTGCAAATCTTTGAATCTATATTTTTTTAAAGCAAACGTTTGAAACTCTTTGCTTCTGGGGGTCCCTGGAACAACACATTTTGAGATGGGGGTCCCAACCAAATACATATCATTTTGGGGGTCCTTGACATGAAAATGTTTGAGCCCCACTGATATAGAAACATACGTTTTTTTCAGAATACTGTTGGAATTTTTAAGACATTTCTAGAATCGGCTTCAGGTCTCAATGGGTTAAACCCATTTAGACCCCGAGGCCGAGTCTACGCATGGTCTCTGTCGGGGTGGAAACCCTCATTATGTCCAAACACTGTAACTTTTCAGGATTCAAATTCAAAAGCGTCAAAAGTAGCAGATCTACAAGCTCAAAACACGGCGCGTAGATCTGCTACTCTAGGTGCTTTTGTGTGACGCTGTAGAATAGATCAAGTAGGAAACTAAGGGAAACACACGAAAAGTTAGGAAAAGGAGAGAAGAGGTTTCTGCCCGATAGAAAATAAATGCCTTCTGAATCCTAACAGTTTTCTTAAAAAACGTATATTACTACAAAAACAACAAAAAATCTCCATGAATTCAAGGCTTCATGGGGGTGTATAATTGATAGAGAATGCGTAATTTTTTGGGTGAACTACTCCTTTAAGCCCCATTTTATACTGGCCATTTTTTTTAAAGCCTTTTGAAAAACTGTGGTCAAAGTGTGTGTGTGTGTGTGTGTGTGTGTGTGTGTGTGTGTGTGTGTGTGTGTGTGTGTGTGTGTGTGTGTGTGTGTGTGTGTGTGTGTGTGTGTGTGTGTGTGTGCATCTTTTAGAAGTGTTGCCTATCTGCTGTTTTCAAATAGCTAAAGTTTATGGGGCTGAAGTGATTAATGTATGTTTTGTAATAATAATCAAAACCTCTAAGTAACTGTAACTTAAGTTTTCAAATAATTGTACTGGAGTAAAAGTAGAATATTTGCTGAATATTTGATGTAGTGGCGTAAAAGTAAAAGTACTGAACATTGGAAATACTCCAGTAAGGTAAAATAATACCTCAAAAGTGTACTTAAGAACAGTACTTGAGTACATGTACTTAGTTACTTTACACCACTGGTGACAGCTTTATCGAGAGAGCCACGTGAATAAAGTAAGTACATTGTACGTTTACCTGAGTGGAGAAGACCGTGGTGGTGAAGATATTTAATAACCTGTTGTTGACGTGGAGCCGTGTTAAAGAACATGCGTCCCGATGCCAACAGAAACAACTGCAGCCACAGGAACCCTACCACCACTCCAACAGAGAAGAACACATACGATGCTGGGCTCTGCATCTCCCTGAGATGTGGTTCACACCCGGACCTGGAACTTAACAAGAAACATGTGTGAATCAGAGCGGTAATTCAACAGTTATTCTTAAGTTATTCAGCAATCTTCAGAGCCTTATCACAAGGGGGAATATTTAAGTCTGCTTTTTTGGTCGCTCGAAATTTTGCCTTGGCATCATTGGCATTGAACTTTGAACCTTGTCGTTTGATTATAGGACATAAAAGGTTTTTATGTCCGGGACTGAGTCCGGGCAGGGGCGGACTTAAGGATCTGGAGGCCCCAGGCGAACGGTAGTATGAGACCCCCTCCACAGATTATTTTTTAACAGAATAGATGTAATTTCCAGTATTCTGGTGCATTTTGGGAGTTTGATAATTTTATCAGACTTTACTAACATGGGATCCATTAAAAAGCTAAAAGTAAGGCTACAGAAATGTATTTTTTTTTTTCATGAGGCCCCCTAACTCTTGAGGCCCCAGGCGGTCGCCTAACCTTGCCTACAGTTAAGTCCGCCACTGAGTCCGGGACTGAGTCCGGGACTGAGTCCGGGACTGAGTCCGGGACTGAGCACGTCCAACCAATTTTTAAGGGTCGAAAGTAAATATCCCTTTTTTTTACACGCACACTCCCACTATAAAGAATACATCACATGGATGCACCTGGGATGTATTATCAGTGTTGTAACCTGGGGTCATAGGGTGTTTCGCAACATACACCCTCACCCAGATGACCCAGCCGGGGTTGATCAAGCCCCAACTTACGTCCCAGGACCCACGGTCAGTCCTATAGGGAAAGACAGGGCCACTCAGTCCGCTTCTCCGGAACTACTCTGCCTGAACACGGGGAGGCTCTGGCACGTGGAGGGACTAGGCTCTGTGGGTGACCGGAACTACTCTGCCTGAACACGGGGAGGCTCTCCGGAACTACTCCAGTATAGGCCAAGGAAGAACCTCCACCCCAAATATTTCAAATACTTTTGCACATCCCATCTTGTCAGATCAATACAGATGTAATCGATATCTATCTATCTATCTATCTACAGTATCTATCTATCTAATTAGACACAGCTAAACGTGTCGTAGCGCCCTGCGCCCCCCAATAAATGTGGCAAAACCCCCCAATATGCTTCTGTTGATAATCGCTCTTGTTTTGCGTGACCTGCCAGTCACTCATGTGCCAGTCACAGGTGTGTGACTGGCACCTGAGCATGGGTCCTGCAGCTTTGTTTGTGTGTGCTCCAAGCAGCACCTCAGCATGGGTCCTGCAACTTTGTTTGTGATTGCTCCAAGCAGCAACACTGCCCTCATGGAAAGATGCCACGTTTGTTGTGCAAACGTTGTGCAAACGTGACACCTGCAAAATGACGGTCAGACTTGTTCTGCAAAAGAATTTGCAACATTCTAAACGTAATAATTATTAAAGGTATAGGGTAAGTGATATTTTTTGGTATTTTTTTTGTTTTTGTTAAAAAGGTTAAAGTACTATATTCTGATAGTAATCATTGCTACAGAGCGTTTGCTCAGTCACAGGGATCTCTCCAGCTCTTTAGTAAACAGAGACTCCTTTTACTGAACAAACACTCTATAGCAATGATTACTATCAGAATATAGAGCACAGAGTGCCGCGCTATGAGCTTGTAGATCTGCTATTTTTGAAAAATCGTGACATTTTTTGCAAATCTTTGAACATATATATATATATTTTTTAAAGCGAACATTTGTAACTCAAATCTTTGCTTCTGGGGGGTCCCTGGAACAACATATTTTGAGATGGGGGTCCGCGGCCAAATACGTATCATTTTGGAGGTCCTTGACATGAAAAGGTTTGAGAACCACTGATAATATAGCATACATAAGTTTAAAAAAAGAAAACTGTCAGGATTTAGAAGACATTTTGTAGAATCACCCAGAAGCAAAGATTTGAGTTTAAAATGTTCGTTTAATTTTTTTTTATATATAACCAACGATTTTCACTTTAAAAAAAAAAATAGCAGATATACAAGCTTGTAGATCTGCTATTTTTGAATAGCCCAAAGAAATCTACAATGACACAGATGCGTTCCCGGATTGAATGAGTTAAAATAACTGTTGATACTGTAACAGGACATATAGCTTACATACTGTGAAGGCTGTTACAGTTACAGTACAGTCTCTCTAAAACACTCACTGTGTCCGGGGAGGGAAAAGGCTTCAGAAGTCGTTGAACAGGAGGGCCAATCCAGGACAGGACGACACTGTTGCATGGTGTGCTGTCCGTTGCATTAAGTCCATTATAGGCAGCAGGAGGAAGAATCACCATGTGGATCTAGTTCCTATGACTAATCTACTCTACTGATAAAAGGTGCTATCAGTCAGTGGCATCAGTCCAACGCTCCATTGTTCTCATTGGTCGCCACTGGTCGTCACACGGCACGCATTATAGCCACGCCTATATAAGCCTCACCCTAACCCTAACCTTAACCACACACGAACTATGCCTATAGCCCTAACCTCACACTGAACTATGCCTATAGCCCTAACCTCACACTGGACTATGCCTATAGCCCTAACCTCACACTGAACTATGCCTATAGCCCTAACCTCACACTGGACTATGCCTATAGCCCTAACCTCACACTGGACTATGCCTATAGCCCTAACCTCACACTGAACTATGCCTATAGCCCTAACCTCACTCTGAACTATGCCTATAGCCCTAACCTCACACTGGACTATGCCTATAGCCCTAACCTCACACTGAACTATGCCTATAGCCCTAACCTCACACTGAACTATGCCTATAGCCCTAACCTCACACTGAACTATGCCTATAGCCCTAACCTCACACTGAACTATGCCTATAGCCCTAACCTCACACTGGACTATGCCTATAGCCCTAACCTCACACTGAACTATGCCTATAGCCCTAACCTCACACTGGACTATGCCTATAGCCCTAACCTCACACTGAACTATGCCTATAGCCCTAACCTCACACTGAACTATGCCTATAGCCCTAACCTCACACTGAACTATGCCTATAGCCCTAACCTCACACTGAACTATGTGCCTATAGCCCTAACCTCACACTGAACTATGCCTATAGCCCTAACCTCACACTGAACTATGTGCCTATAGCCCTAACCTCACACTGAACTATGTGCCTATAGCCCTAACCTCACACTGAACTATGCCTATAGCCCTAACCTCACACTGAACTATGTGCCTATAGCCCTAACCTCACACTGAACTATGTGCCTATAGCCCTAACCTCACACTGAACTATGTGCCTATAGCCCTAACCTCACACTGAACTATGCCTATAGCCCTAACCTCACACTGAACTATGCCTATAGCCCTAACCTCACACTGTTCCAGTGTTGATTTTGACAGCACATTTTGATTTAGTTTTAGTCATAGTCTTTTGAATAAAATTCCATTTCAGTTCTAGTCATATTTTAGTCATCTGAAATGTTTTAGTTTTTGTCTGGTTTTAGTCGACTAAATATATTATAGTCGACTAAAGCTACAGTTGATTTAGTCGACTAAAATGTATTTTGGCGGTGCCTTGATGGCGTCGTATTGGCTGATTTTACACTTGGTTGCATGCTGATTGGTTGCAAGCTCTACAAGCTCACAACGCGACACGTTGTGACCTTGTAGATCTGCTATTTTCAGAGCGCAACACCCGAGCGCAACCAAATATAAAATGACTTGTCTTTTAGTTCCACTGGATCTCTTCTCCACTAGTCCCTCCATAACATTTAGTTAGTTATTAGTCTAGTTTTTATAGCAATGAGTACTATCAGAATATAGAGCTATTTAACACTGTTACTGAACAAAGACTCTATAGCAATGAGTACTATCTGAATATAGAGCTATTTAACACTGTTACTGAACAAAGACTCTATAGCAATGAGTACTATCAGAATATAGAGCTATTTAACACTGTTACTGAACAAACACTCTCTATAGCAATGAGTACTATCAGAATATAGAGCTATTTAACACTGTTACTGAACAAACACTCTATAGCAATGAGTACTATCTGAATATAGAGCTATTTAACACTGTTACTGAACAAAGACTCTATAGCAATGAGTACTATCAGAATATAGAGCTATTTAACACTGTTACTGAACAAAGACTCTATAGCAATGAGTACTATCAGAATATAGAGCTATTTAACACTTATTTTAACAAAAGAGTGTCACTACCGTTTATTAAATTCCTCCTACTGGTACACACTGCACTCACAAGAGTTTGTCAACATATCATTTATGTCAAGAGAGTGCAAACAAAATGTGTTAAATTACTAAACAAACAATAAATGCTGGCGTTGTGCAACTTTTGACAATGTAAACATGCTTGCCAGGATAAAGGTCCTTACACACCGGGGGCGATTCTTTCATGCGAATAATACGTTTTTATAAAAGTCAATGCAAGCTTCCACATCAGTTTCGCGGAGCGAAAAAGCGTTTTTATTCGGACCGAGTCCGAATTTTGCGTATATTCGCATAATCGCCGGTGTGTAATGTCATTAACACTGATGGTGTGGAGAGTCTATTTTTACACTCCCCGAGTTACAATACAAACCCTAGAACACTTAACGTTGGGTGAATTTCACCTGAACAATTATGTGATTAGTGATTTTCATAATGTTGCTGAGTTGGCCGGGTCCTTGTGTACCTTCAGGATGCTCAGTGACGTCATAGAAGGTAGGTCTGTTTCCGTGCCCCCATCCCTGTTTTTTTCTGCAGGCAGGTCTTCAGGGTGATTTTCACCCAACGTTAGTGATAGAGGGTAAAGAAAAATCCCATACTCCCACGATGGTCAGCTAATGCAATTAGACTGTGCCTTCACTGGACACAGCTCATATGTCCCAGGAATGGGTGAACCAAAGAAGTTCCAAGCTCCATTCTTTTTGGGCGGTGTAGCCGCCCCTATAAGTGGGGTTGGGACACCTAGTTAGTATTAGTTTCCTGCACTGTGATTGGCCCATTACTACACCCCTAGCTGTACTGTGATTGGCTGACTCTATTGGCTGACTCTATTCAGCACTGTGATTGGCTAGCGAGACACATGATGACATTAATAACCTATAAATAGGATTATGCACTTCCAAAAAAAGTTTTGGAAGTGAGCTTCCATCACTATGATGACCAATGTGATGACCACACCGCCCACTTCACACTGGGTGTGATTTTCTTTTTAATACCCCAAATTTTCACATATTTTGACTCTTTTTTATAGGGTCCCAAAGTCCAAAGTAAATTGTAATTCGTCTCTGTCGGGTTGAAACCTCATATGTCCAAAACTGTTACTTTTCAGGATTCAAATAAAAAAACAATAAATATTAGCCTGGAAACCAGACAAATCTGCCAGTGTAAAAAAAAAATATGCTGGGTTGTGATTGGATTTGGCTGCCCCCGAACACGCATCATCAGGCTTCCTTGATTGGCCAACGTAACCCGTCGGCGTCGCGGATTGGCCAGACCTTTGTGCTTGCTGAACCGATAGAAATAGCAGCGCACACAATATGACTCATTACATTACATTACATTACAGTCATTTAGCAGATGCTTTTATCCAAAGCGACTTACAATAAGTGCATTCAACATAGGTAGGGAACAAACTACTAATCACTAGAAGTCTTAAGTGCATTCTCTTCTAAAACAAGCAACTAAGAGCATACCTAGCGCTAAGGTAAAGGTGCAATACAATTTCTACCTAGTTTCTTAAACAGATGAGACAAGTAGGAAAATCAAATGAGCAAGAGCTAAAACAAATACGTGTATCGAATAAACAAGATCCAATAAAACAATAAAAAAAGAGCTTGTACAACTAGTTAACAAGTAGGCAAGGCTAAGAGGAAGGGTAGTGTTTCCTGAAGAGGTGGGTTTTCAGCCTGCGGCAAAAGATGGGCAGACTCAATTCTATTACACAGCGAGAATTAATTGCCTTGTAATTAATGTGTTGGAGAGGATTCAACCTAACCGTTGAACAAAGATCATATATACAAGATACCCATATATGGGTGCCGTCCGGGCCGTCCGGGATCCCTACAAGGAGCAGGCTTGACACTGTCTAGGACTGTCGTTCGAGACTGACGTCTTGGACAGTGCGCGGACACTGAAATAATCAAAGCTGATGTCACGGACAGAAAACACCATATAAGGATATTTACAAACTCCATATAAGGTCTCGCAAGAACGTGGCGAGGTCAGGAGTATGACACGGCACTCCTCTGAACATCTATATAAAAGGGACGTTACAAGACCAGAGGGCGGATTGGAGAACCGGGACGATCGCATCATTGGCTACAGAAGAACATTGCTGGATTGGACAGATTCACCACCACAACCAAGGACTTGTACTCTTAGCTAAAGGCGACAGAGTATCCTACTCTCTAGTTGTGGAGAAATTGCCTAATCGAAGCCTATTGGCTCCATGGTGGTGCTGTTGTAAGAAATGTTCTGCTGGACGGTATATCAGAACGGATCACAGAGAACGTGTCATTCTGCTGTTACCGTAGCCGTTACCGTGCGACACGAGGTGTACTCCTTTGGATGGATCTGTTACAGGGAGACGGGTCAGATCTGTGTCCACGTTTTCAACTCAGTGTCTTTGCGCTGGAAGTCGTTGCCCTCGGTGGCACCTGGAAGAGGAGAACGTCACCTCAGGGTTCCCTCCAGTCACCGGGGCCACATAGCTGCGCTGATAGAAGATACCATCTACATATATGATGGGGGGGATAGTATCCGCAACAAGCTTTATGCATTTGATGTCGACACACACGGATGGTTCAAGCCGAAGGTTTCAGGAACTGTTCCAGTGGCGGCGGACCACCAATCAGCCTGTGTCTTGGGGAAGGTCATGTACATATATGGAGGATTCATCGAGGATCATATATCATGGACTAATGACATGTACATGTTGGACACCACCACAATGGTCTGGTCTTTAATTAACACCAGAGGCACTCCACCACCTATTTCACTCTCTCACTTTGTCCACTCCATCATCGGGACAAAGATGTTTGTATTGTGTGAGGCCCAGGCGGTACATGGGGCCCAGGGGTACCAGATCAGAGTGTTTGACACAGAGACCAACTGCTGGCTGAGCACGCCCTCTGCACCGCTTCTTATAAACAGACCCCTGTCTCGGTCAGCCTTTGCCTACAATGGAGAGCTGTACGTTATTGGCTGGCACTGGAAGGAGAGCTTCAATGATCTGTGGAAATTCAACCCAGAGACCTTCTCCTGGAAGAAGGTTGAGACGAAGGAGAAAGGCCCGTATTCATGGGGGTACAATGATTTGTGCTCTTGCATTGTGGGAGATCGTATAATGCTCTTTGGATGTTACAACAAGCTGTACATCTTGGACTTAAGTCCTAGTCTGAAGACGTTGTGTAAGCTGGCAGTTATTCAGTCCGGTCTGGAGCAGTCTGACCTCCCACATAACGTTAGATGGGAACTGGCAGGCATGACACCCTTTAAAAAATAAAGTAAAAGAAAAGAAAAGAAAAGAAAAGAAAAGAAAAGAAAAGAAAAGAAAAGAAAAGAAAAGAAAAGAAAAGATGTCTGTCTGTCTGTCTGTCTGTCTGTCTGTCTGTCTGTCTGTCTGCCTGCCTGCCTGCCTGCCTGCCTTCGTGTCTCTCTTGTCTGTTTTTTGGTGGCTAATCTGGCAAACTGTACCTTTTTAACTTAAATTCATGATGATAATGGAAGTCAATGGGGCTCTGTTCAGGCTGAAACCATGCCCAAATATGGAATCATTACATCATAAATATGTCATAGATATGTCATAGATGACATAGTAGATCACATGCAGTCCTACATCACTACTTCTCAAACGTTGGGTCCAGGGACCTCCAGGGGTTCAAATGAACCCTTAGGGGTCTGTAACTCTGAAAGTGTACAAATGGGACCAAATGGACCCTTACGGGTCTGTAACTCTGAGAGTGCACAAATGGAACCAAATGGACCCTTACGGGTCTGTAACTCTGAGTGTACAAATGGAACCAATTGGACCCTTACAGGTCTGTAACTCTGAGAGTGTACAAAAGGAACCAAATGGACCCGTAAGGGTCCATTTGGTTCCATTTGTACACTTCTCAGAGTTAAATGAACACTGAGGATTTTTACAGTGTAGATTGGGGGTACTAGAGATAAACATGTATCAAATGGGGTCCGTGGGCGTGGCCTAATGCATGTCAAACTGAGGGTCCTTGGAATATTAAAAAAAGTTGAAGCGACGCCCTAATTGGACCCTGCCTTATTTTTTTAAATCTCTAACTGTGTGTCTGTGGATAATGTTGTTAACGCCACATTCTTTGGAAAATAATAATACAAATAATATTAATGTGAATATTTCTCACATTATGTGATTTTCTTTTTTTCAGTGATTTTATTTCCCTCCACATTTTGTGGAAAACTTTTGAAAATAGCAGATCTAAGTATATGTAGGGCTGAAGTGGTTAATGTATGTATTGTAATAGTAATCAAAATCTTCAAAGTAATACTAGTAACTTAAGTTTTCAAATAATTGCAGTACAATATTTGTCTCCACTGCACTAAAGTTTTTTTTTTAAATACATAGAAATTGTACAGCACTTGAGTAAAAGTACTTACTTTCCACTTATAGTCAAGCTATCATAATCATCTAGGAATATTAGTATCTGTCTAATACTATAGACAGATAGTCTATCTCGCCACTAGAGGTCAGCATAGGCAAAGAAACGGACTCATATGTAAGCCCAGCGGGGCAAAGTATCACTTCCTGGATAAACAAGGACATTATTACACACATTATTATGTATTATTATTTTAACTGTAGATCCGTGTTGTTTAGTTTAAAACACTTATAACACACACAGCTGTGTAAACACACGCATTAGGCCCGTCAACATCTGGTATTATTAACATCTGTAGCTATTTATTCAGAACGTTTATCTAAACGTCCTTTAAAGGGTAAACCGGAAGTCTCGCCCCAAAACACGCTCGCCCCCCATTTTATGTTTTACTGAGGTTCCGTTTGGGAATAATAGGTTAGGTTTAGGGGCGGTGGTGGAAAGTAACTAGTATGTACTTGAGGGGGTGACTGTGTTTTGGGGCGAGCGTTTTGGTATTCCTGTACAGTGCATGGACGGTATGGCGGCTCCTGCTGCAGCTCATGTGTCCAGGGTTCGAGCCCTTTATAAGAGGATCCTACTGCTTCACAGGTTACTATAGATCTATTATATTATATTATATTATATATATATATATATATATATGTTTAAGAGGATCCTACTGCTCCACAGGTTATGGATCCATTATATATTATTATAATATATAATGGATCCATAACCTAATAATATATATAATATAATATTATTATATTATATTATATATTAATAAGGGGATCCTGCTGCTTCACAGGTTATATAGATCTATATTATATATAGTATTATATCTTAATAAGAGGATCCTGCTGCTCCACAGGTTCATGCCACTAGATCTACAAGCCCTAGGAGATCAGTATGTGAAGGATGAGTTCAGGAGACACAAGACAGCTGCTGCTACTGAGGTGGTGGGATTCATGAAGGAGTGGGAGGTAGGAACATGTTATATATATCTATCTATCTATCTATCTACCTGTCTATATATACTGAGGTGGTGGGCTTTATGAAGGAGTGGGAGGTAGGAACATGTTATATATATGAATATATAACTATATATGCATGTATGGTGGGCTTCATGAAGGAATGGGAGGTGAGGAACATGATCTATTCATATACATACATGCATATATATATATATACACACATACATACATACATACATACATACACATATATATATATATATATATATATATATATATATATATATATATATATATATATATATATATATGAATATGAATGTATGGTGGTGGTGGGCTTTGTGAAGGAATGGGAGGTGATGACCATGATATAGAGCGTCGCAGTTCCCGCCCACTTCCTGTTTTTTTGGTGCCGGAAGAAAAAACTCAATGCATTTTTCCATTGACATTTCCAAAAATATTTATATCTATTAATGTAAGCCTCGAATCAAGCCATCATGACATGACATGAATCATGACCATAAAACGTTTTTTTCTGTGATTTTTATTTTATTTTATATTTAATTATATGATATACTATATTTAATAAATACCCTTTGTTTTGCCGTTTTCAAAAAAAAATAATCACAGAATCAAACGTTTTATGGTCATGATTCATGTCATGTCATGATGGCTTGATTCGAGGCTTAAATTAATAGATATAAATATTTTTGGAAATGTCAATGAAAAAAAATGCATTGAGTTTTTTCTTCCGGCACCAAAAAAAACAGGAAGTGGGCGGGAACTGCGACGCTCTATATGAATGGATGGATGAATGGATAAATATATGTATGAGTAAATGAATGAATGAGTGAGTGAATGAGTGAGTGAGTGAGTGAATGGATGGATGGTGGGCTTTATGAAGAGGTGGGAGGTATAAAAGGCAGATGTGAAAAATGCAGGGGAAAGTTTTTTTTCTTTTTCCTTGTATGGGAGTGTGCATACAACGTTTTACACAGATCGGTGCAGTTCTTGGTAAAACCACGAATCGGCTGATTTGAAAAATTGGCACTTGTTCCTCGGCCTAGTGGGAATGTGTGCAAAATGTCATGGAAATCACACGCCGTGTTCATGATTTGAGGCATTTTGTTCAAAACGGAGCACTCCTGCAAACTTTGGAAGCCAATCAGGATGGACTATGATAAATCTGAAAGACCTGTTTGGTTTAATGACTATAGAGATACTGTGTACCGATTTGCGTGATGTTTGGACAAAATCTGTAGGAGTACTACTGACCAAAAATGTGTTTTGCACAAATCAGCCTCCTGGTGGCGCTATAACAGGCCCATGTGAAACATTTGGGGCAGAGGTTCTGCTCTGGCATCCAGGGAGTGTGTGTGTGTGCACAGTTTAGCTGCCATCAAGCCAAGAGTGAACGAGTTTCCATACACACTGTTGTTGGAGTCAGAGTCAGACACACTATTAGACTACAAAATGTTTTGTTGCCATAATTTGAAAGCTGCACATGCCCTTTCTCGCCACACGGTGGCAGTGTGGGTTCACTAAACACAGCACATTTTCAACTCACCTTTTTTTCATTTCAAGTGTTGCTGTACTTTACAGGCCAGTGGTTCTCAAACCTTCTATTTTAAAGGACCCCCTATAACTCTGACAGTGTACACATGGAACCTTACCTTACTGGTCCATTTGATTCCATGAGTTACAGACCTGTATGGGGCCATTTTGGAAATCGGAACCCCCTCAAGGAACCATTAGGGTTCCCTGGACACCCCACTGTGAGAGCTGCTGCTTTAGGCCCCTCACCTCATTTTCCTATTTTTATTATCTCTGAGACCCCGATCTACATTGTAAATCTTGTGTGTTAACTTAATTCTGAGAGTGTACAAATCAACGTAAGGCTACATAATTACATTTTGAACCAGTTCAGACTGGTTCAGAGCGTTTCTGAAAATGAATGATGAATTGATGGTTCAGAATCCTAAAAGTCGGTTCGGAACTGGAACCAAAAAAATACTTGTTTTTTTTTTTTTTGCCCTAAACTGGGCGTGTCACTATTCTACAGGTTAGAACAGGGGTCTTCAACGTTTTCAGGCCAAGGACCGCCTAGCTGAGAGAGAGATGAAGCAGGGACCCCCTACTCTATATTGTATAAAATTGTGTTTCAGATTAAAGTTTTTTTTCACCTATAGCCTCTTTGCCAAAAATAGCAGCTCTACAAGCTGCGCGAGGCGTTGAGAGCTTGTAGATCTGCTATTTTCGGCTAATGTTCCCCTCAGAAAAGGAATTCTAGGGTTCAAGTGGTTAATGTAAAAAAAACTAAATCCCATCACACAAAGATTTGGTGGACCCCCTATAGTAGCTCTGAGGACCCCCTAGGGGTCCCGGACCCCCTTTGTTGAAGACCCCTGGGTTAGAAGATGCAGATAAGATACAAACAATGGCAAAAGCTCAAGTGAAAAATCAACGCATTAAAAAAAAGAAAAGAAAAGGGACGCCGTAACTGCCATTGACGATTGAATTTCCCCCGTAAAATGGACACCTTGACCGCTCATATCTTACACATTGCAACCGGGAACTCCTGCTCCCCGAGGCCGGCTCTCTAACCATGCAGCTATGCCGCTACGCCATAGAGGTATAATATAACCAGAGGGCGGATTCCCCCGCCCCCACCTATTCATTTCAATGAAATTGCTCAGTGGCGTTTTGAAGCACCCGGAAGCCTGCCGGAAGTAGAACTATTGAGACGTTTGGAGCAGCCATAGAGTTATGAGCATGCACACTAGTGTCCCTTTTGCGTCCTACTGTACGTCACAACCTACCTCTATGAACGAGCCCATGTTTATATTTATTAAATACACTCGAGATGCATATTTACATGTAAATGCATATGTATTTATGTATAATATGTTTACATATTTATATTATTATATTATATATATATATATAAATATCTCAGTATTTTTTGCTCGTGCATGTATTTCGCCCCGCCTGCAGTTCCAGCTTTGGCCACTGGGGTGGCAGCTTCAATGTTTCTCAGCAACTCAGGGGGCTTGCGCTACGCCCCCCATTACAATGGATCTGCTTAACACATTGAGTGCCAAAAACGGTCCGGACCGTTTTTCATAATCCAAACGAGGAGTGCCAAAAACGGTCCGGACCGTTTTTGGGTCCGGATTATTATTATTATTTATTTTTTTTCCTTCACAGCACCAGGAGATATCATTTTTTCGAAGATTTAGACTCCAATCCACTTCCTGGTTAACTTATGACTTCAAAAGCCTGTATCTCGGCTATCTCGACTTTTTTTTTTACTATGTATTTTTGACTATTTTCAACTGGCTGCAACTATGGAACGGATTACCGAATGTTTTTAATTTTTTTACCCTGATTGTACGAGACCCCTGTGTGTGTAATGAGGGGATCACCGTGAGGACGGTGATCACTGAAAATATTTTGTGACTACTTGAAAAAGGTTCAAAAATTGTTAAAAATCCAGGCACTGACTGTACCCTGTTTTAAAAAAAACCTGGCACTCAATGTGTTAAAACTGGTGGAAACACAGGCCGCTTAGGGGCCGGGTTCCGTGAAAGCACCATGGTTCCGAGAATGTGTAGATGGATGGGCATGGATCGAGATGCACTCAGCGTTCTGATCTGAAATCAAGTTGAGGGAATTGGGGAAATATGCATTAAAAAAAATAACTGAATTTCAGGTAAAATGTGAACACTAGGGGGCGGCGATTGGCATCCCCCATAGACCCCCACATGACGCTGCTGCCTATTAGGTCCGGCCAGATGAAACACTTTAACCACTTAATCCATTAGAACCGGGAAAGCAGGGACTCACTCGGGTCAATCATATTATAGGGTTTAAGTGGTTAAAGCCTTTTTTAAAAAGAATCTGTTTGATTCTTTGCGTAGTTTCTTAGTGAACTCTGGGCTTTGTAGGAGCAGCATAGTAGGTTTAACACATTAAGACCAGGAACGCATCTGTGTGTCATTTTTAGATTTCTTTGGCTATTCAAAAATAGCAGATATATAAGCTCATAGCGCGGCACCTATGAGCTTGTAGATCTGCTATTTATTTTTTTTATCGTGAAAATGTGTGCAAATCTTTGAAAATATATATATTTTTAAAGCGAACATTTGTAACTCAAATCTTTGCTTCTGCACATGTCTTCTAAAGTCAGTGGTTCTCAAAACCTTGTCAAGGACCCCCAAAATTATATGTACTTGGCCGCGGACCCCCCCCATCTGAAAATATTTAGTTCCAGGGACCCCCAGAAGCAAAGATTTGAGTTAAAGATGTTCACTTGAAAAAATATATTCAATGATTTGCAAAAAAAAAATAAAATTATCTGCTAATTTTGAATAGCCCAAAGTATAAAATAATGGTTATGCGTTATGGGATTGAATGGGTTAACATGTCATTAGTTTGTTTACAAAGAATAGTTTATTTCCATGTATTTTTTTTTTCCTATCTACCGAGGACCACTTTGGAAAGAAGTATTTTCAGTAATGATTTTAAGTGCTTTCCTCTGTGAATACATGTCATCATGACGCATTTCTTTTTTAGTTGTTGTGCTTTTAAAATTCCTAATGAAAAAAACAACAAGCTAATTAAATCCACTTAAAAATGCATTAGTGGAGGAGAATGATCTGAATGTCACTGCAGACGATGGGCGTGTGGCTACTTTATTTTATAGTAACTTACTTGTTTGCTTGTTCATTTTATAATTAAAGTTAAATGTTATTTTTCACGTCGAAGTTTGTCCACCAAAAAAAGTTATTTGTGTTTGTTTTTATTCATTAGTTTAGCTTATAAGTTAAATGTTGAAGTTAAATGTTCTCTAATGGTAACTTGTTCTCTAATGGCAACTTCTATCAATTCTAACCTTTTCAATTTGACATTTATTTAAGTACTGTACTTACAATGTTGAGGTGTTTGTACCCTACTTGAGTATTTGCAATTTCCAATAATTTTACTTAAGTACTTCTACTCCAATACATCTCGGATCCAAATATTGTACTTTTACTCCACTACATTTATTTGAAAAACGAACTAGTTACTAGTTAGTTTGTAGATTTTGATTATTATTACAAAACATACATCTACCATTTCGGCCATTTGTAAATAGCCGATCTACAAGCACATGTACTGTAGATGAATCCAAAATGATCCATCGATAAAGCAGATTTGACGCCTCTTCCTCCCTGCTTCCGTTTCGTCTTTACTGTCGCGCACATTTTTGTCCAAATATAAAATCAAAATAATCGAAGCCTATATAGCTTGCTGCTCATCAGAAATGGGAATTCAAAAATAAAGTGTAATTATTTCTTTTATCCCACGATTTTGTAACCCTTATTTCTCACCCGGTGCCAATTTTTTCCAAGTGATCCTGGGCACTACACTCCCCTCACCAGCCTAGGGAGGCCAGGGCTGAGCTCATGCTTCCTTCAATGCATGAGAGCCAACTGACCTTCTTGTCACCTGACAGGGGGGAGTTTCCCTGGTTGGAAGTAGCGCGTGGAAGGAATATATTTTCGTTATGTGACAGACTCTACATGGCATTCAGAGATTGGCTTACGCGAGACTAGTCTAGGACTCTTCACAATCGACATTGGCATCAGACCCATAAATCGGGCATCGGTCGAGGCTCCTGATGATGACGCCAGCTGTGTCCCTCCCCCACTCTGCAGATGACTAGCCTGGGATCAATACCTTTTTCCGGGTTTATGATCCGGTCGGGAGCGGAAGCAACCCTACGTCACCAGGCGCGTCATCCGCGTCTTCAGGTGGCCGGATCCCACAGGCCTCACCCTCCGGTCACTCCGGCCGCGATCAAGGGCATTGTAATAGGGCCTACCTAATAAAATGCTTGATGCGGCGTAGTTTAGCTTAAATACAAAATAAGTATAAATGTGAGTGTACTTTCCAGTGACTATTTAGCGTCTGTCTACTTTTGAAATTCTATTCCATTTAAATAGGGATTGGGGAAACAAACAGGGGGAAGCAAAACAAAGCGGCTCCGCAAAACCGGACGCAACACCCAGAAACCAGAATTATTTTTTTTTAATTTTTTTCCCTCTAGACCGGATCACACAGGCAATTTACTAACGAATAGTAATACCAGGCTTTTCTCCGAGGTGGAAAGAGCTGGTGATGCGAGGTTAGCAGCCGACAGCCAGGCCATGCTTGGACACAATGTGACACCACACGTTCCATAGAACCACTAATCATTGTGTCCCGCCTGCCAGCCAGTCCCATTTTATGTGACAATAGGGGATAGTAGCCACAGCCAGAGCCATTTTATGTGACAACAGGGGATAGTAGCCACAGCCAATGTTTACTCTGCATGCAATTATGAATTACAGAGGGAAGGGGCAGTAAATCACCCAGCTGCAGGTCATTTCTCTAATGAAGTGGATGGTGATTACAGCTGGAACCCTTTTTGTGTTTGTGTGGGGGGGGGGGTCTTTTATGTCCCCTCAGTGGCATCCAGAATCTAGTAGAAAGGAAGCAGCGAGTCACATCCAAACAGCAGCTCCTCACTGTCAGTGGACCTTCTAAGTTCAGGCAAAATTAGACACCTACGCCTCTAACCACTGCACATGTACTAGTTATATTGTATTAATTAATTAAATGCCAGAGTAAAACATCGTCTATAGACCATATTCACACGGCGGCCATGTTACTAATAAGTCAATGAGGTGCCACCACGGCAACAGGGTGGCACTTTAACTGTTAAATTCCAAAAACTAAGGCAAAAACTAATTTTGCCTGAACTTAGAAGGGGGGGGGGGGGGGCGTGCCGTTGTGATAATCCGTACCATAGTTATTGTCAGTTGAAGGTATGTTGTTTTTGCCAAAAAGCAACAGAAAGTAGAGAAAAGGGCATTTTTCCAAATCCATTAGAATGGGAGTTTTGGCTGAGTTTTTTTTGCGATCACGTGATTTGCTGTTCACTGCTTCTTCACTGGGAGTCAAATGGTGGCTCATAGGTTAGCCAAGAGCGCCATCTAGCGTAAACACTGAAAACACCAGTACACGTCAAGTCGTCAACCCACGTCCTTGGCGGCA
>NC_137613.1:4987390-5017390 GCF_963280865.1 Gymnoscopelus braueri
GTAACGTACTGTAGTTCACATGAACTTAAATAAAGCGTATATGTAAGTGTATGAATGTTTGAGAAAACAAACCAGAAATCAACACAAAGCAACCAAACCGAACGAGGCGGAGAGACAGAACGAAGGCTCTGGCCCCGTTATATTAGGCCAGGGTGAGCAATCGGCACTCCCTTTCTCCCAGGTGGGCGTGGTTTTGAGGTTAGGTAAAGGCAGTGCATGGTTCCCAAGAAGTTTTATGGGTTTTGATCCCTTGTTTGTCTCCACCAGGCCGAAAGGCATGGCGAGAGTATGTTTTACTAGCCTGGCGTAGACAGACTATATCACTGCGTGGATATGAGTCTGGTGCTTCTATGAGGAAGTTTTTTTTCCAAGGGGGCGGGATCAAAACAATGACTCTAGACGCAATTGGTTAGACCTACAAACCAACTACCAATTACAGTCTCCCATATTCGAATACTGGGCCCTGATTGGTTACCCACGTTTTCTGGAGAAGGAAATGGATTCTCTATGGAGCGGTGCCAGACCCAAATCCCAGAGTGCAATTTTTTTTTGCACTCGCAGATTCGTCTGGTCCCAGGCTAATGTTTTACACCCTGTCCGTCCGTCTGTGTGTCATTCTGTCTGTGGACAGCTAATCTTTGGCACTGTTGGCTTGATCGCAGTGAAACTGTGCACACACACTCCCTGGATGCCAATTCAGAACCTCTGCCCCAGGTTTTTCACATGGGCCTTTTATAGCGCCACCAGGAGGCCGCTTTTTGCAAAAACACATTTTTTGACACTACTCCTACAGATTGTATCCAAACATCACACAAATCGGTACACAGTATCTCTATAGTCAGTAAACTAAACAGGTCTTTCAGATCTCAAGGAAATAAAGGTGGGAAAACCTCAGTGCATTAGCTGATGACGGACAGAGCGCCGTCACACTGGCTGGTGTTGAGAGCAAAGTAGACCAATGGAATCCCTGGGTGGTCTTGACCCCTGACCCCTAGCATCATCTTATTGGATCAAGGGCGTGGTCTACTTTCCTCTGTATTGCGTCAAAGGAAATGACCATGAAGACTGTTAACTCAGGCCAAGTGGCAGTGGTGGAAAGTAACTAAGTACATTTACTTAAGTACTGTAATTAAGTACAATTTTGAGGTATTTGTACTTTCCTTGAGTATATTCAATTTCCAATACTTTTACTTCTACTCCACTACATCTCAGAGGCAAATATTGTACTTTTACTCCACTACATTTACTTGAAAACTTTAGTTACTAGTTACTTTTCAGATATAAATTATGATATAATGAAACATACATTAACCACTTTAAACCTATTTTAAACCTAGGCTATTTGAAAATAGCAGATCTACAAGCTCACAACGCGTCGCATCGCGACGCGTTGTGAGCTTGTAGATCGGCTATTTTCAAATATTTAGTACTTTTTACTTTTGGTACTTTAAGTACATTTTGATGCCAATACTTTTGTACTTTTACTCAAGTAAATTTTTAATTCTGGACTTTTACTTGTAACAGAGTATTTTTATATTGCAGTATTGGTACTTTTACTTAAGTAAAGAATTTGAGTAATTTTTCCACCACTGCCAAGTGGGGACTGGAAAGTGTCCTAGTTACGGATCGGAAACTCAGGACTTGGTTCTCAGGACTTTCTTAAATCATAAACTCAGTACAGTGGTGCTGTGACATGTAAATAAGCCTATATCCCCTAAACTCCCATTAATCTAACATTTTGACAGAGTACTGGTGAAAAACGGATTACTCTAATCAATTGAATCAAGCTGGTGGTAACTTTGCTGTAGCTTGTTCACCAGCACACGGGCTGCTGTAGTGTTCTTCTTAGAACCGTAAGATGCCTTGGTGGTGAAGCTACTATGAGGGAAACGCTGCCACTTCAATCCAGTTAAACCTACTGTATGTCCACTCAGGAAGTCTGAATAATGGGTGCTTCTCAAACTTTATAATTTCAAGGAACCCCAGTTTGGTATGCATTAGGCCATGGATCCCCATAACTCCTGAGAGTGTACAAATGGTACCACATGGACTTAAAGACTGGTCCATTTGGTTCCTAACTATCAGTCATTTAGCTGGGGAGCCCCTGGAACCCCCACAAGGACACCTGGACTTTTGGCATAGATTTACAGGACATCAGACATTTAAACAGGCATAGATGTAACATGGGACATCAGACATTTAAACATCTGGCATAGATATACAGGACATCAGACATTTAAACATCTGGCATAGATGTACAGGACATCAGACATTTAAACATCTGGCATAGATGTACAGGACATCAGACATTTAAACATCTGGCATAGATGTACAGAGGACATCAGACATTTAAACATCTGGCATAGATGTACAGGACATCAGACATTTAAACATCTGGCATAGATGTACAGGACATCAGACATTTAAACATCTGGCATAGATATACAGGACATCAGACATTTAAACATCTGGCATAGATGTACAGAGGACATCAGACATTTAAACATCTGGCATAGATGTACAGGACATCAGACATTTAAACATCTGGCATAGATATACAGGACATCAGACATTTAAACATCTGGCATAGATGTACAGGACATCAGACATTTAAACATCTGGCATAGATGTACAGGACATCAGACATTTAAACATCTGGCATAGATGTACAGGACATCAGACATTTAAACATCTGGCATAGATATACAGGACATCAGACATTTAAACATCTAAGAGGAGTTGTAACAGGAGGATAGATACCGAAACCAGTAGAGCAACATTTATCGCAGCTCTCTGAGAGTAAACATGGGCCTAAATGGACCGTTGTTCAGAGAGATAATTACACCAGCGGATCATTTCATCCAATTAAACACACTGAATAATTCAACACACACACACCCAACTCATACAGGATAAGTTGAATTTACAATGTAGGCATTTAGCAGACACTCTTTATCCAGAGAGACACACATAGAATGTAGAGAGACAGTGTAGTGTCTCAGTAAACTATAGGATCACAGGTAATGAACCTATAGAGCACCGAAGTCCTGACGTCACTCGTTCATCCCCTGGGTCGTACAATAATTTCTCTATGGAGAATAACATTGGGTCATCTTAGAATCGTCTCATGTAAGAATTGTGGTCCAAAAATAAACAAACTGTCTCGGCGATATTGTCAGGGAGGAGGTTCTGTATCGTTTATGATAGTCAGTCACTCATATTTGATACAGTCTGTTTCTGGCGAAAATTTAACTAATTCGTCGGAAGCAACATTATCGTTTTCTCACCGTACAGTTGATGCTTCATATCCATAAGAGTCAAACCGCCGGGATCATTTGTTTATTTTTGGAACACAGTTCTTATTTGACGCGATTTTAAAGACGTATGGGAATTCAGAACGGGGGGGAAAACGCGACCCAGGTAGGATGTGTAAATTACATCAGACTTCGGTGCTCTATACTATAGGATCTAGGGTCTAAATAACATGTCTTATCTAAATGACATCTTAACCTTTGCATGAGACTGTATGGTCGTCAGAACTAGGTGTTAAAAACTGAAGGTGGAGCCTGTCACGGTCACTTATAGAATGATCTATAATATGGCATAAGATCGTATATATCGTGACATATTCATATTCATTCATTCATTAAAAACAACCAGTGGGTCGAACAGAGAACAGAATGTCTTAACCCATTAAAACCGGGAAAGCATCTGTGTCATTTTATACTTTGGCTATATTCAAAAATAGCAGATCTACATTTACAAGCTCGTAGCGCGTCTTGTAGATCTGCTATTTTTGAAAATGTGTGCAAATCTTTGAATAATAATACATTTTTAACTCAAATCTTTGTTTCTGGGGGGGTCCCTGGAACAACATATTTTGAGATGGGGGTCCGCGGCCAAATACATTTCATTTTGGGGGTCCTTGACATGAAAAAACACTGATTATAGAACCATACTTTTTTTTTCTTCTTTTAACCGTTAAGGCGGTTACACACCGGCGAATATGCGAATATACGCAAAATTCGGACTCGTTCCAAATAATTAAAAGACGCTTTTTCGCTTCGCTTTTCCGCTTTTTCGCGCCATGTACGCTTGCATTGACTTTATAAGGTTTTAAAAAAAAGCGTATTATTCGCACGAAGAAATCGCCCCGGTGTGTAAGGACCTTTAGGATTTAGAAGACATTTGTAGAATCCCCAGAAGCAAAGTTTTTTAGTTACAAAATATCAATATTATCGCTTTAAAAATATATATATTTTGCAAAAAAAACTCGGTGCCGTGCTACGAGCTTGTAGATCTGCTATTTTTGAATAGCCAAAAGTATAAAATGATGGTTATAGCTAAAAATCTAGAATGACACAGTATGAATTCCCGGTCTTAATGGGTTAATGGCTTTGTCCATTCAGAAAATAAGCCTCTTGTGCTTTTGGAAGCGTTTCAGATTCAGTATAAATGACAAACTGCCATTTGTCTGAGAGGCTGCTGGCTCTGCCCTGCATAATGTCATTATTGTATTTCCCCCGAGGAAGCAGAGTTATGCACTTACATCACTCAGAGGCTACCGACTGCGCACGGTGGCGCAGTCGGTAGCGCTGTCGCCTCACAGCTAGAAGGTCCTGGGTTCAATTCCCGCTGGGGATGCTGTGGGCGCTGGGGGGCGTGTTCTCTCCTCCGCGTCATCAGTGCCCATACCCTAGGTGGGGTTGGCAAAAGGGCCTTTCTGTGTGGAGTTTGCATGTTCTCCCCGTGTCTCCTAGGGTAATTAATACCCTCACAAAAACATGCAGTAATCCTGGTCACTATACTGCCTCCCCCTGGTCAGCCAGGGCGCCTGATGGAGGGGAAAGGAACTGGTTGGAATAACGTGTTCCTTCCAAGCGCTACGTCTGACCAGGGAACCTCCCCCCTGTTGGGTGATAAGAAGCGGCCTGCTTGCTCCTCATGCATTGAAGGAGGCATGAGCTTCAGCTTGGGCTCTCCCTAGGCTGACAGAGGGAGAGTAGCGCCCAGGATTACATAGGCAATTGGCACTGGGTGAAAAAATATGGGTTACAAAATCGTGGGATAAAAAAAAAAAAATAGGTTAAAAGTTAGACGTTACCCATCATGCATCACTTCTTGTATTAAAGGTACAGACGGTACCATCATACATCACTTCTCGTATTAAAGGTACAGACGTTACCATCATGCATCAAAAAGGTACAGACGTTACCCATCATGCATCACTTCTTGTATTAAAGGTACAGACGTTACCATCATGCATCACTTCTTGTATTAAAGGTACAGACGGTACCATCATGCATCACTTCTTGTATTAAAGGTACAGACGTTACCATCATGCATCACTTCTTGTACAGACGTTACCATCATGCATCACTTCTTGTATTAAAGGTACAGACGTTACCATCATGCATCACTTCTTGTATTAAAGGTACAGACGTTACCATCATGCATCACTTCTTGTATTAAAGGTACAGACGGTACCATCATGCATCACTTCTTGTATTAAAGGTACAGACGTTACCATCATGCATCACTTCTTGTATTAAAGGTACAGACGTTACCATCATGCATCACTTCTTGTATTAAAGGTACAGACGGTACCATCATGCATCACTTCTTGTATTAAAGGTACAGACGGTACCATCATGCATCACTTCTTGTATTAAAGGTACAGACGTTACCATCATGCATCACTTCTTGTATTAAAAACCCCCACAAATGGGTCTCGACCAGTACGCCAGAACGCTAGCCGAGGCTGGGCCTAGGGAGTCGCGGGTGGGCACACATGCATGCGCACTGCAGCCGGGCCGTGCGCGCGCGCGAAAATGTGCGATTATTAATGTTTTTTGATGCTTTTTTTGTGGGTTTGTGACGGATTTCGGGTACATATATATATATATATATATATATATATATATATATATATATATATATATATATATATATATATATATATACACTGTTATCAATATATAATGAATATGACATTAACTCATTTCCTGCCAATCGCGCATAAATGCGTTATATTAAATAGCGCACTTTTCCGCCAAATCGCATAAATGCGTTCTATTAAAAAAATTAGGCACGCTGTTTTAGGCACCGTAACACAGCTCTGGGATGATCCATCGTCGATGAGAGAAGAAGTATGTGGATGTGAGATCATTCCAAAAAACGTCACTTCCGCCCGCCCTGACTATGGGATTTTCAGAAAAACGGCTGTAACTCAGTTGCTGTTTTTTGCATTGAAAACCACTGTTTTCAGCGGCCCCCCAGCCCCAAAATGGCGGATCGCGGTTGGAATGTTGTGGTCCGTCTGAATACACACATTACACAGATCCCTCCTCTTACCCCTTCCCTCCGCCTTTTTTGGAATACAATGTCGCCTCCACGGCGTTTCAAAATTCATCGGATGGTAATTACGCTGGCAAGGGGATAATAAACGATGTTTAATACCTTGGCGGGTGATGTGTTAAAAAAAAAAAAAAAAAAAGACGTTATAATTTTTTTTTTTGGGTGGGCAGAAAAACCAAATGTGTGGGCCCAGGCCTACCTATGCCCACCCGTGGCACACCTGGGAAAGAGGGAGTCCCGTCTGCCCCCGGGGATCACTAGAATCAGAATTAGCTTTATTGTCACATCACAGGTTTTACACACAAAAAAGTGCGTGAAATTCATTTTTGTGCATCGTTCCCATAGTATCGTTATTTCCATAGAAAAAAGAAAAGATGGGGAAGAAGAGGGGGGGGGGGGGGGGGGGGGCAAAATAGTCAGTGGGTTGAAGACAACCCACTGACCTGGTAATGGGGGGGGCTGGCTATTAGTCCCACCACCCATTATCCAGACGTCCCAATACTCTGTGTGAGGTTAGGGTCTTATAGTTAGTTATAAAGCGTGCTGTGTGAGGTTAGGGTCTTATAGTTAGTTATAAAGCGTGCTGTGTGAGGTTAGGGTCTTATAGTTAGTTATAAGGCGTGCTGTGTGAGGTTAGGGTCTTATAGTTAGTTATAAAGCGTGCTGTGTGAGGTTAGGGTCTTATAGTTAGTTATAAAGCGTGCTGTGTGAGGTTAGGGTCTTATAGTTAGTTATAAAGCGTGCTGTGTGAGGTTAGGGTCTTATAGTTAGTTATAAGGCGTGCTGTGTGAGGTTAGGGTCTTATAGTTAGTTATAAAGCGTGCTGTGTGAGGTTAGGGTCTTATAGTTAGTTATAAAGCGTGCTGTGTGAGGTTAGGGTCTTATAGTTAGTTATAAAGCGTGCTGTGTGAGGTTAGGGTCTTATAGTTAGTTATAAAGCGTGCTGTGTGAGGTTAGGGTCTTATAGTTAGTTATAAAGCGTGCTGTGTGAGGTTAGGGTCTTATAGTTAGTTATAAAGCGTGCTGTGTGAGGTTAGGGTCTTATAGTTAGTTATAAGGCGTGCTGTGTGAGGTTAGGGTCTTATAGTTAGTTATAAAGCATGCTGTGTGAGGTTAGGGTCTTATAGTTAGTTATAAAGCGTGCTGTGTGAGGTTAGGGTCTTATAGTTAGTTATAAAGCGTGCTGTGTGAGGTTAGGGTCTTATAGTTAGTTATAAAGCGTGCTGTGTGAGGTTAGGGTCTTATAGTTAGTTATAAAGCGTGCTGTGTGAGGTTAGGGTCTTATAGTTAGTTATAAAGCGTGCCGTGTGAGGTTAGGGTCTTATAGTTAGTTATAAAGCGTGCTGTGTGAGGTTAGGGTCTTATAGTTAGTTATAAAGCGTGCCGTGTGAGGTTAGGGTCTTATAGTTAGTTATAAAGCGTGCCGTCTGAACAACTAATGGCGCGGCACCCTGCAGGCCTTTAGTTTATTGATCGTACTTTTAATGAAAACGTTTGGTGCATAATTGCTGGCTAAGTGGCGTCTTAAATGTATTGATCCTGCAGCTTGTGATTTACACTTCTTCTTCTCATATTGATTGTTGTCATTTACCACCTGCCATCACCATACTTTTACCATCTCTGGGACATTCTGGCTACAGATTTGCTTACTCATATTGTTATGAACAGTGGGGTAAAGTAACTAAGTACATTTACTCAAGTACTGTACTTAACCCATTAAGACCTGGAACGCATCTGTGTCACTTTTTGATTTGAGCTAAAAAAAAAGCATTGTTTTACACTTTGGCTATTCAAAAATAGCAGATCTACAAGCTCACAGCGCGGCACTGAGTGCCGCGTTTTGAGCTTGTATATCTGCTATTTTTGAATAACTATGAAAACGTGTGCAAATCTTTGAATATGTATTGTTTTAAAGCGAACATTTTTAACTAAAATCTTTGCTTCTGGGGGTCCCTGGAACAACATATTTTGAGATGGGGGTCCGTGGAACAACATATTTTGAGATGGGGGTCCGCGGCCAAATAAACTTTTTTATTTCCCATTTCCAATACTTTTACTTCTACTCCACTACATCTCAAAGGCAAATATTGTACTTTTACTCCACTACAATTATTTGAAAACTTACTAGTTACTTTGTAGATTTTGATTATTATTACGAAACATACATTACATTAACCACTTAAGTCCTAGTCCTGTACTATGTACATTTCGGGCATTTGAAAATAGCCGATCTACAAGCTCACAAGCTCTTAAATTGTCACTTCTCTATCATCTGGGGACCCCCCCCCCCCAAAGAAAATAATGTGGGTGTCCCGACCCACAGGTTGAGAACCACTGTTCTAACAGACAACGGAGCTACCGGAGCGGTGTCGTCAAAAAAGACTTACTAACATGGACGTTATACGACTTTTAAGTTGGTTTAAATGAATTGTTGTGTTTGGTCCGTTTTTTTTTTACAGAGCTACAAGGACACTCTGCAGACCCAGGTGTTGGAGTCTGCGGGGGCCCAGAGGGGCCAGAGGGAAGGCTTCGGGGCCGACCTGCCGGAGCACAAGCTGAAACAGTTCCAGGAGGAACAGATGGGCCAGCTGTACGAGCTCATGCTGGAATCCACCAAACCTAACAGACAGTTTGACATCCAGGACAAGTGAAGGAGAGAGAGAGAGAGAGAGAGAGAGGAGACCGCCTGCATCACCGGCTCCGGATGCTATCAATGCTCTGAATGGGACTTTATTATCACGTTTAATCAGACTATTTGATTGGTGAGATTCTGACCTACAGTACCCGGGGGCAGAGCTCACCCCAAAACATGATTTGCCATTCACCAGTGGTGGAAAAAGTACTCAAATGTTTTACTTAAGTAAAAGCGTCAATACTGCAACGTAGAAATACTCTGTTACAAAGTAAAAGTCCGGAATTCAAAATTCACTTGAGTAAATGTACAAAAGTATTGGTATCAAAATGTACTTAAAGTACCAAAAGTAAAAGTACAAAAGTATTGGTATCAAAATGTACTTAAGTACAAAAAATGTTTGAAAATAGCAGATCTACAAGCTCACAACGCGTCGCGATGCGAGGCGTTGTGAGCTTGTAGATCGGCTATTTTCAAATAGCCTAGGTATAAAATAGGGCTAAAGTGGTTAATGTATGTTTTATAATATAATAATTTATATCTGCAAAGTAACTAGTAACTAAAGTTTTCAAATAATTTCAGTGGAGTAAAAGTACAATATTTGTCTCCGAGATGTAGTGGAGTAGACGTAAAAGTACTGACAATTGGAAATACTTTAGTAAAGTAAAAATAACTCAAAATTGTACTTAAGTACAGTACTTGAGTAAATGTACTTAGTTACTTTACACCACTGAGATTCTGTGCCTATCGGTACATAACTCGGACGGCGCTGAGTCGGCTCAAAGCGAACGTGGCAACGTTCGGCGCGGCGACTCGCTCGCTTTAGCTGGCTCGGTGGTGCCTCACGTGGTTCCAGTTCGCTTGAGACGGCGCGGCCTCCGACGCGGTCCAAAACTATACTTTATATAAAACACCTCCGTGGGTAGGTCAGTATCTCACCAATCAATAGTGTGATTAAACGTGATAATAGTGTGATTAAACGTGTTAACAGTGGTGGAAAGTAACTAAGTACATTTACTTAAGTACTGTACTTAAGTACAATTTTGAGGTATTTGTACTTTACTTGAGTATTTCCAATTGTCTATACTTTTACTTCTACTCAACTACATCTCAGAGGCAAATATTGTACTTTTACTCCACTACATTTATTTGAAAACTTTAGTTACTAGTTACTTTTCAGATATAAATGATGATTTTACGAAACATATATTAACCACTTTAGCCCTATTTTATACCTAGGCTATTTGAAAATAGCAGATCTACAAGCTCACAACGCGTCGCAAACAAATTGTACTTTTACTTTTGGTACTTTAAGTACATTTTGATGCCAATACTTCTGTACTTTTACTCAAGTAAATTTAGAATTCCGGACTTTTACTTGTAACAGAGTACTTCTACAGTGCAGTATTGATACTTTTACTTAAGTAAAACAGTACTTTTTCCACCACTGCGTGATAATGTCTCATTCAGTGCATTGACAGCATCATCCACAACGGGTGCCTGCATCATCATCGCTGTCGGGCAGAAACCTTGTATCTCCGTATTTGCAGCTTTTCATGTTATTTCCGTAAATGAATGCCCTATACTTCATCATGCAAGGGTGTTGCACAAAAGTAGTGACAATAACATTCATAAAAAGGAACAGTTCTCACAAGGTTTCCAACCGACAGCGGCGATATAAAACACAATACCTAATAATACCTCATGCCAGAAAAGAGGCGGCTTTCAAGGATATTTGATGATTAGATTAAAAGCAGTGCCTGATAATACCTCAGTGTTCCTTTTCTTTGTCTCTCTTTGCCCGCTGGGTTTTTAGTGACGATTTAAGAGGTTTCCCCCCGAGCCTGCCATTGGCCGTCCTGATCACGTGGGTTCACAAACGTTTTCCCACCGTGAATCAGAGATCTCGTGCGGACGACTTTTGGAGGACTCACATGATCAGGACGACCCAGTGCTAGGCTATAGGTGTCCCCTGCGTCAGAAGAGACAGGACAGTGTTTCTCAAAGGGTGGTAAAAGTGTACCCCTAGGGGTTTGCAGATGTACAATTTACAATTTAGTTATTTAGCAGACACTCTTAACACATTGAATGCCAATCGCGTAGATCTACGCGAACCTATTTAAAGCCGCAGCGTGCCAGTCGCGTAGATCTACGCGAACCGCCGATTCGCGTTGAAAATTTTCCAGGTGCACTTTCGGATTTTTTTTTATTTTTTTATATTTTGAATAGAAAGCAATACTTATTTACTGTTATGCTGTTTTATTTTTGAACATATTGACATCAAAACTGGACTTACTGAAATGTTATTATGGCCACTGTTTAAAATAAATCTGTTCAGGAGGCACGTACTAATTGCAAGTCTTTCAATCAATGTCTCATTTGTAATGATATATTCTTCAAAAGGTCGGCTATTGATCATTCATAGCTGTGGTTTTCCTCTTTAAGTCGGGTAAAGCGGGTTCTTAACCATGAAGACCGGGAACGCATCTCTGTCATTTCTGTCAGGGGAAATATTTCACCTCAGACTATTCATGTGGTGATGGATGGCTGCCTCGTTCATGCAGGTTGCTTTTATTTGCAGTGGAAAAACATGACACAAACAGTTTAAATTAGTTAATCGCACAAAATAAACACAGGGTGTAACAACCTTTTAAGGCACTGTTTCCCAAACAGTGGGTCGGGATCCATTTTTGGGTCATTAGGCCTAAGATTTTCCAAAGATTTCCACAAAAATGTCACAATTTTTATTTGAAAACTAACATTTTTCAAAAAGAATTTCATGAAAGAAATAAAAATGATCAAATAAATTCCCTAAATTAGAAAACAACATTTTAAGAAGTAGTGAAAATCTGCAAGCTTGCGACCCGTTGTGAGCTTATAGATCTGCTATTTTCACCAGTTTGGGTCCCGGGCAAACGTCTCTGTGTCACAGAGGTGTATCTCTCTCTCTGTGCTCAGATCAATGATGATGGACAGTATTGGGATGTGTTTCCATTATAGTATATGTTTAATTATCCACTGTACATAATTATCTATCCTACTGGGGATAGAATGTCCACATAGCTGACTACAATCTATATGATCTATATTGATACCTGTTCATTTAGTAGGATGACCTTTTCACATGCTTTTCCAACCATGCTATAATATGACCTTTTTAGATGGTATTCTGAGACATGCTACTAATTATGACCTTTTTAGACGATCACTCCTTAATAATTATTTGCATCCCTCTGCCCCTATCTGTGCGGTCAGGGGTTGCCAGGTTTTGTGAGGGAAACAAGTGGCCAGGTCTACGAAAAACAAGCCCAAAAGAAGCAACTAGGTCACATGATCACACAAAACATGTGGGTCCCCAGCAAAATGACTGAATATAGCATCAAACTCTGCTTAGGGACAGGGCGATTTTTAAAGAAGGGTATATACCCCTGCATGGAGAAAATGTATGTGCCCTGATATAAAATGCCATGACCATCCATCTGACTGGGAAAAATAATCAACGACCTTCCCCAACTGATAAAAAAAAAGGATCAACCCTCCCTAGGGGTGTCACAATATATTGTCCCACGATATATCGTGATATAAAAATGTAAGCTTACCATAAATCACAGGAATCATTAATCATGTCTTCCATCATATTCAAGGTATTTTGGAGAGAAATTAAACAGACTCCAGTCACTTTCAGTTAATGAGTCTAACATTCATTAGAAGAACTATCAGTCACTAGAAGGAGAGACGTGTGTTTTAATGAGTCTAACATTCATTAGAAGGACAATATCAGTCACTAGAAGCAGAGACGTGTGTTTTAATGAGTAACATTCATTAGAAGGACAATATCAGTCACCAGAAGCAGAGACGTGTGTTTTCAATGAGTCTAACATTCATTAGAAGGACAATATCAGTCACTAGAAGCAGAGACGTGTGTTTTAATGAGTAACATTCATTAGAAGGACAATATCAGTCACTAGAAGCAGAGACGTGTGTTTTAATGAGTCTAACATTCATTAGAAGGACAATATCAGTCACTAGAAGCAGAGACGTGTGTTTTAATGAGTCTAACATTCATTAGAAGAACAATATCAGTCACTAGAAGCAGAGACGTGTGGCAGGCCGGTCTGGCGGCAGGCCGTTCTGGAGAGAACAGTCCCATGTTTGGTCCAATGCACGGTGCCGCGAGCCCGAAAACAGCAGATCTACAAGCTCACAATGGTGTCGTGAGCTTGTAGATCTGCTGTTGAGCATATCTATTAGGCATAAATTAGGCGTTATCACATTATATTGTGTATAATAGATACACTATTTGTATAAAGGAGAAAAAGGGAAAAACGGCAGCAGTGAATGACACCTCCTTTCAATGTGAATCTACATTCTTTCTCCTCCCGTTGTGGTCTCCTGATTTTTTTCAGGCCAGTTATGAAAGAAACCAATGATACACATAATAAGCATAATGGTCTGTGTGATAACCGCCTGACCCATATCTAGGCACACTGTAAAGAAGGGCCATTTAAACCATTTTTTAAAGACGTTTGACCTAGATTCTCAACCAAATTATATTGACATGGCCAAACTGATGGAGGCCGGGTGGAAGCGGTTAATATTTGTTGTGTAAAAAGCACTTAGAATTGCTTTGTTGTTGACATAATGTGTTGTACAAAGAACCTAGATTCAAATCTTTGCTTCTGGGGGTCCCTGGAACAACATATTTTGAGATGGGGGGGTCCACGGCCAAATACATATAATTGTTGTTGTTTGGTTGCTATATCAGTGGTGCTCCAACTTTTTCCATGTCAAGGACCCCCAAAAGTTTAAAAAAATGTATTTGACCGCGGACCCCCATCTCAAAATATGTTGTTCCAGGGACCCCCAGGAGCAAATATTGGAGTTAAGGATGTTCACTTAAGATTTTGCACAAATTGTCAAGATTTAAAAAAAATAGCAGATCTACTGTACAAGCTCATAGATCGGATCCCGGTCTTAATGGGTTAAAGAATGTGGGTTGAGCTGTAGTGTTACGTGTAGAGAGGGGGAGGCCGCACACACACGCGCACACACACACACACACACACACACACACACACACACACACACACACACACACAGAACAGTGTTGCAGAATGACTCATAAAACGACCACATTGTCATCTGATCCTCTAAAGTCAACAATCTCTTGAACGTTCCCGTCCGTTACGTTTTGTCCAGAACTATGAACAATGGTCTATCTATGTCTATGATGATGACACACAATCCTTCACCAATTAACTGGAGATGTTCTTTATAATTCACTGAGTGTCTCTTTACACAACAGTGTGAACAACCTGCACTCAACCAGGCTCTGAGAGCCGGTGGCCCTCATCATCAAACTGGACCGTAGTGCAGTGGTTCTCAAACTTTTTCATGTCAAGGACGCCTGATTATGGATCCCACCAACGCTCCAGGATTTAGACCCGCCTTACCTGTCTGATTGGCTCCCTGGCAGGCATAGTTTTACTGAGGTTAGGGTTAAGGTTAGGTTTAGGCATAGTTGCAAAAACGAGAACTGTCAATCACAGCGACTACTGACCAATCACAGCGGGGTTTGCCAAGAGCTAGAGTGGGATCCATAATAACGCGTCAAGGACCCCCATCTCAAAATATGTTGTTCCAGGGACCCCCCAGAAGCAAAGATTTGAGTTACAAATGTTTGCTTAAAAAAATATATATATATATTCAACGATTTGCACACATTTTCAGGATTTTTCAAAAACTTGCAGATCTACAAGCTCATAGCGCGGCACTCGGGCCGCACTATGAGCTTGTATATCTGCTATTTTTTAATAGCCAAAGTATAAAATTAAATTAATTAAAGGTATTAAAGTGTGCTTTAATACACCGCCAAAGTAAAAGTGCTCCTTTTCTTTTGAAAATAGCAGATGGATGAGATATACTTTACTAATCCCAAAGGGAAATTGTGGCGTTACAGCAGCACAGTGCAACAACATAAATAAGTAATCAACAGACTAACAGAAACACGACAAACACAGATGGACATAAACATACTAGACCTGGGCCGACACGGGACCAAAAAAAGAGAGTTATTTATTAAGCATTGTACAGTCTGATGGCAGTTGGCATGAAAGAGAGTCTGTATCGCTCAGTGTGCATGTTGAGGGGGAGAGTGAGCCTCTGGCTGAAGGTGCTCACCATAGATATATATAAAGGCTAGATGACTCACCCGCGCTGCTGGCCAATGGAGTACGACGTTGCCACCAAAGATGTAGTTATGATACTGCATACTTAAATTTATAAAAAAAAAAACATGATTATAATTATACGTATGCAGTATCATAACTACATCTTTGGTGTTTACAACACACCAACCCGTTTGAAAATCGGATGAAAATTGAGCACGCAATGGTTATTTCAAAGTATATGCACCATAGACATAATGTTATGAATGACTTTCAAGATTGTTTCAAGATGGCCGCGGTTGAGCTACGCTTGCGCCGTCCCCTTGAGCCATCTAGCCTTTATATATATCTATGGTGCTCACCCTATCCTGCAGCTCGCCATAGAGTGGATGGGAGGGGTTAGCCATAGAGTGGATGGGAGGGGTTAACCATAGAGTGGATGGGAGGGGTTAACCATAGAGTGGAATGGATTGGTTAACCATAAAGTGGATAGGAGGGGTTAACCATAGAGTGGATGGGAGGGGTTAACCATAGAGTGGATGGGAGGGGTTAACCATAGAGTGGATGGGAGGGGTTAACCATAGAGTGGATGGGAGGGGTTAACCATAGAGTGGATGGGAGGGGTTAACCATAGAGTGGATGGGAGGGGTTAACCATAGAGTGGATGGGAGGGGTTAGCCATAGAGTGGATGGGAGGGGTCAGCCAGGATGACTGACTGCAGCCCCTCCATACGGAGGCCAACCACAGAGCTGGCCTTCTTTATGATCTCATTGAGCTTGTTCAGCTCCCCGGCCTTGATGCCCCCTCCCCACCCCAGCATACCACTGCATAGAACAGAATGCTGGCTACCACAGACTGGCAGAACATTGATAATAGCCGTACTGCACACATTGAAGGACTCGATCCTCCTCATGGAGGTACAGTCTGTTCTGTCCTTTTTTGTTCCTCCAGTCCAGATATACAGCATAAGCTCACAAAGCGTCGCGATGCACAAAGTTGCACAAAGACATAGGTAAATCGATGCAGATATGAACGTAGCTAGTGAGCAAAAATAGCAGATCTACAAGCTCGAAACGCGCTGCTTCGCACCGCGTTTCGAGCTTAATATGAGTGCCGCGCTATGAGCTTGTAGATCTGCTATTTTTTTTTTGCCAGACCCAAGGGGTCGGGCTTACATGAGGCTTTGTACCTGTTTCGTCCATACATGGGCATGGTCCCTTTGTCCTCCGGGCCCCAGCCAAAAAAAGTCTGTCCCCCTTTCGTCCATACATGGGCATAGACACAGGCTGACACGCGGTGGTGTAAAGTAACTAAGTACATTTACTTAAGTACTGTACTTAAGTACAATTTTGAGGTATTTGTACTTTACTTGAGTATTTCCAATTCCCAATACTTTTACTTCTACTCCACTACATCTCAGAAGCAAATAGTGTACTTTTGCTCCACTACATTTACTTGAAAACTTTAGTTACTAGTTACTTTTCAGATATAAATTATGATATAATGAAACATATATTAACCACTTTAACCCTATTTTATACGTAGGCTATTTGAAAATAGCCGATCTACAAGCTCACAACGCGTCGCATCGCGACGCGTTGTGAGCTTGTAGATCTGCTATTTTCAAATATTTAGTACTTTTACTTTTGGTACTTTAAGTACATTTTGATGCCAATACTTTTGTACTTTTACTCAAGTAAGTTTTTTATTCTGGACTTTTACTTGTAACAGAGTATTTTTATATTGCAGTATTGGTACTTTTACTTAAGTAAAGAATTTGAGTACTTTTTCCACCACTGCGACACGTCATGTGAAGTCCGGTGACGTAGTGCTCTGATCTTATAAAGTACTTATTCTGGGTCCGGCAGAACCAGGTCTCCTGGTCTTGTTTATCTTCAAAGTGTGTGCAAATCTTTGAATATATAATATTATTTTAAAGCGAAGATTTTCTAACCCAAATCTTTGCTTATGATGTGAAGCCTGCGTAGCTAGTTCAGGCAGGCAACTCAAGGCAGCGTGCCAACCTGATCAGGTGACCTGTCACAATGCTGTGCTGCCTCTCTGTTGTCAGGCCTCGCTGTCTGCTGCTGACCATCAAGTTTGTGATCCCACCGCCTCCCCGGCATCCACCTGTAGGCTCTGTTTCTATAGATTCCCCTTGGGGGGGGTCTTAATTCATTCCCTGTAATTCTATTTGGCATGTAACATTAATTAAAATGTTCACGCTTACAGGGAATGAATAGATACAGAGCCCCTGACGCCTAACCATGCTTCATATATCTATGCTCAATTATGCTCAATAAAAAATATATTCTAAATTCAATCTAAGAGTTGTCTGACTGAACCGGAGGTTCCTGGAACAACATGTTTTGAGATGGGGGTCCGCGGCCAAATACATGATCCTTGATACATGATCCTCGTCCTTGGCATGAGAAAGTTTGAGAACCACTGATATTATAGCAACATTAGTTTTAAAAGAAAAAAAAAAATTGGGATTTAGAAGACATTTGTAGAATCCCCCAGAAGCAAAGATTTGAGTTAAAAATAAATACATATATATTCAAAGATTTGCAAAAATGTTCACGATTTTTCGAAAATAGCAGATCTACAAGCTCATAGCGCGGCACTCGGTGCCGCGCTATGAGCTTGTAGATCTGCTATTTTTGAATAACCAAAGAAATCTAAAATGACACGGACGCGTTATCGGATTGAATTTGCCTGTTGTCTCTCCTATGGAACCAACATTAATACAGCATGAAATTGTGGACAGAATCTTATACAACGATAACAAAATATTCGTAACTTTTTTGGGGTCTGAGAGTCTGAATCTCATCAAACGGTGGTTCCGTGGCTCAAATTCCAAATAAATAATGGACCTCGATATGAAACAGATTGATATAATAGCTCTCTGTTTGTTGTCGTGTCTTTGGTCGTATTGTTCAGTGTGCGATTCATCTGTTGCTCCCGCCATAGTGTTTACTCTCTCTCTGCTGGCTGTTAGTTCACAAAGACTCCCATTTCATAAATAACACACCGTGGCCACACATAATAATTGATTCATCAATAAGTTCACGGCTGTGTATCTGCTTCTTTTTAGATAATAAACCTCATTGTTCTTTATAACACTCTGCTTTCAACTGGTGGATGATTCTCTTTGAAATGAAAGCCCTATTAATGTATATTTTGTTTGTGTGGATGAAATGTTATTTTTTGTCCAATCTGTATGGTTAGAGTATGTTAATACAACTTATACAAATCGGGGTGGTTGTATTTGGTGAGACATTGAGACATTTAGATCCTGTGGCTATAGTTTGGACACAATGCTGTTATTTCTGGTTTGACACAACAGTCAACATTCAATTTCTCCCCAGAGCAAGCATGCAGGCTCTAGTAGCTCAGTGGTAAAAAAAATAAAATAAAAATTATCTCCAGCTCTTTATCAAACAGAAAATGCATTTTCAGATCAGGATACCAATTATATATCCACTACCTAACAGTGTCCTTAACTCATCATGAGATATTCAACAAAATACAAAACCTAAAGAACCCAGTTCTATATTTCCCTTCCTCATGCAGCCCAGAGCTCTGTACGCTACGCTGACATTTAGAACACCGTTCACCTTTGCTGTTACTCCTCTGACAATATGGAGTGGAGATGTAAAGCACTATATACTGTCCAGTGTCCACAGATTACTATTGATCAGTGAGTGGTTTGTGGGCATATATAGTCTTTAAAGTTCACTTCAAAGATACCTCACACTTCAGCTCAAAGCTGTTCCGGAACCATTGATTTCTTCCTGGGTTTGACTTCCCTGTGGCTCTGGTACAGCTCAAGGGACTAGCAGCATCCGGCTTGTACATTGAGGCTACATAGGTCTTAGTCCACTTCCTCCCAGGTGCTTCATCATCATCACCTTTATTTACAGAGGCACGCGGTCGAGGCAGAGGGACCCCACCCTAGAGCCTAGGGTCTGCCTGACGTTTCTTCCAGTTAAGGGGGAGTTTTTCGTTGCCACTGTCGCAAAATTGCTTGCTCAGGGTGGGACTGTCGGGTCTCTGCTCTACATGTCTTTACATGTAAATTGAATTGTAGATTGTAAATGTAAATTGAATTGAAATAGAAATGTATACTCATTTATACAGCTGAGCGTTATATTTCCAATGTAGCCGAGGTTACAAAATAGACACAATCCAAATCCATTACATCCATACATTACATTTTACAATCAAACTTGTTTATTCCCACTAACAACAACATTACATGTATTGTGTGTGATCTGTCTATGCATTGTGTATTTATGTGTTTTGATGGCTGCTTGGCGTACAATTAATTTCCGCAAGGACAAATGAAGCATCTATCTATCTATGTTTAAGGCAGTGGTGCTGACTGAGTGCTGACAGATTCTGCTGTTACCAGAATCTGTCTTTACATCTGTATACTTTATTCATATTTGTTTGAGGGTGTCTTAGTGATGTCATTCTTCTGAACATATTGTTACTTCTTTGCCCTGTTTACTGTAACTTTAACTGCTGTGCTGTCTCTGGCGCCTGAATTTCCCCCGTGAGATCAATAAAGGTATCTATCAATCAAAGCCGCTGTTTCACTTCTCCCGTAGACAGTATCAACCACCATTAACCCTATATTTCAAAAATACAAGCTCACAAACGAGCTAGAAGACCTGCTTATTTTCACATATTTTCTGAAAAAGCTTTGCTTATGATCATATACTGATAGCAATCATTGCTGTTATAGATGTTATAAAGACCAACAAACACAACACGGTGATGCAAAACGTCACCATGCAGAACGTGGCAGAATGTGGCTGGATGCCAAGCTGTTAGCAGAAGGCTGTTATTATAGATAGACCCAGTGTCGCCCCATGTGGAACCTCTCCCTGCGCTGTATAGCTCAGAGATGAGGTCCCACAGCGTCGGGCGCCGGCAGGTGACGACACCGGCAAAAATTGGCCACTATGCATGATTCTGACCCTTTTCCACACATTGTATCCAAAAAGTAAAAGGTCAGCCCCCCTGCTCTCAGATGTTTTATATTTTAGCGGCCAAGAACATTTTACAGATGGGTTGAAACAAGCATTTAAATCGCTTTTTTTAGTCAGCCTGTGCCATGCTTTCCCAATGCAATCTTACGGGAGCAGTACAGCGCATGCTGGCCACAGGATGACTAAAAAAGTGATGTAAACGCTTGTTTCAACTTTTGGTTGAATTGTATTAATTAAAAAGTTACATAGTAAGGCTTAAAACACACGTCTCTGCTTCTAGTGACTGATATTGTCCTTCTAATGAATGTTAGACTCATTAAAACACACGTCTCTGCTTCTAGTGACTGATATTGTCCTTCTAATGAATGTTAGACTCATTAAAACACACGTCTCTGCTTCTAGTGACTGATATTGTCCTTCTAATCTAATGAATGTTAGACTCATTAAAACACACGTCTCTGCTTCTGGTGACTGATATTGTCCTTCTAATGAATGTTAGACTCATTAAAACACACGTCTCTGCTTCTGGTGACTGATATTGTCCTCCTAATGAATGTAAGACTCATTAAAACAGACGTCTCTGCTTCTAGTGACTGATATTGTCCTTCTAATGAATGTTAGACTCATTGAAAACACACGTCTCTGCTTCTAGTGACTGATATTGTCCTTCTAATGAATGTTAGACTCATTGAAAACACACGTCTCTGCTTCTGGTGACTGATATTGTCCTTCTAATGAATGTTAGACTCATTGAAAACACACGTCTCTGCTTCTGGTGACTGATATTGTCCTTCTAATGAATGTTAGACTCATTGAAAACACACGTCTCTGCTTCTGGTGACTGATATTGTCCTTCTAATGAATGTTAGACTCATTAAAACACACGTCTCTGCTTCTAGTGACTGATATTGTCCTTCTAATGAATGTTAGACTCATTAAAACACACATCGCTGCTTCTGGTCACTGCTATTGTCCTTCTAATGCGTGAAGAGAGTAGATTGTCATTTTTCTTAAAACCTGTCTGGGGTTAAGTCGGTTACACACCGGCGAATATGCGAATATACGCAAAATTCAGACTCGTTCCAAATAATTAAAAGACACTTTTTCGCTTCGCTTATTCGCTTTTTCGCTCCATGTAAGCTTGCATTGACTTTATAAGGTTTAAGAAAAAAACATATTATTCGCATGAAAAAAATCGCCCCGGTGTGTAAGGACCTTTAGGGTTGGGGGTCTGGAGGTGCACTGCACACAAAAGCGAGAGTAGACATCGACAAAATATGGCAGTAGACAGACAGACAGACAGACAGACAGACGGACAGACGGACAGACAGACAGACAGACAGCAGAAGGCTGCTCTTCACTCCCCAAGGCAAACAGTAATTTCCTGAAGCAGCACAGTGGAATACAGAGCAATGAAAACATGGAAATATTTACCACTGTTAGAGACTAAATGAACACATCAATATTTTAGAAGAAAATACAGAAATACCTCCGCAAAGCATATATGTGTAGGATCAGGATGACAAGCATCCAAGTCACCTTTTAAAGTTTAATTTAGTAAAATGTGATATGTTCTCAATGTGTTATCGTATGCACTCCATTCTCTAATGCAGGATTACAGGTATTTTTCTTAATACCCCATTTAAACCGGGAGAGCATCAGATTTTAGCGTTGGCTGTTCAAAAATAGCAGATGTACAAGCTCGCAGCGTGCTTGTACATCTGCTATTTTTGAATATTTTAGAAAAGTCTCGAAAAGTGTCTCGAACTACTGATTTAGAAGGCGTTGGTAGGATCAGCCTCAGATCTTAATGGGTCAAAATGGCGATCGATCTATATATGGACAATAAAGTTTAATGTAGATTTTCCAGAGCGGTTAATATAGCATCACAATCATTTTAACCACTGTATCCATTCATGTGTTGGCTAATCAAAAATAGCAGATCTACAAGCTCACAGAGCAGCAAGAAGTGAGTGAAGAAGCTTCTGCTATTTTTTAACCTTTATTTCGTTTTAATCTTGAAAGTATTAAGAATGTTTTAACACAAATCTTCTCTTCCAGGGGTCCCTGGCACAAAGGGATGGGGGGGAGAGAGATAGAGATTCAAATATTTGCAAATATTTTCACGATTTTCTTTAAAAAATTGCAGATCTACAAGCTCATAGCGCGGCACTAGGTGCCGTGCTATGAGCTTGTAGATTTTTGATCTGTTTTGATATTTTTGAATAGCCAAAGTAATCTAAAAAATTACACAAATATGTTCCCAGACTGAATGGTTTAAAGCTGTTATAAACCCACACAGCAGCATGTTTACACCTTGACTCATGTCCTTTAGAGAGAGGAGAGCAACCTTCCCTTCTGAACACAAACATGATGAGGTCATAGAATACAATATAACAAAGGGTTTGCTTTTCTTCTCTGGGGTTCATGAGGAATGTAATATTAACGGTACGGGTCGCCGTACAGCAGAATGCTTGTATGTCCTCTTCTAGTGAATGGAGAAAAATAACCTTGTGTTCCCTAATGGATCCAATGTAGTCATTATTATGTGGTTATTATTGTACAATGTAGTTATTATTTAGCCACAAGCTCTTAGTTAAAAGGATAGTTCACCCTCCAAATGACTTTTTTTCTATGGATTAGTCTTGAATTCATGGATATTTCTTTAGTTTTTGTCTCATTCCTAAGATAATAATTTGATGACCAGCGGACCGGTATAGGCTAGCGGCTGTGTCTCCTATACCGGAACCGCTGCTGATGAATATACTCTGGCAGTCAAAGAGTTAATACTGGTTCAATATTTATAAAAACCCAAACACAGTTAACTTTCAAATTTCTTCTAAAACAGCACAAAAAAAAAAAGCCGCTCTACAAGCTCACAACGCATCACGTCGTGACATACTTATCATAATGTAGAGCAGTTATTTTTTTGCTTCTTTGATGCAACACTCGCGCGGACCCCCATCTCAAAATATGTTGTTCCAGGTCCCCACCCCCAGAAGGAAAGATTTGAGTTACAAATGTTCGCTTAAAAAAGATGTGTATTGTATTCCAAGGTTTGCACAAATTTTCACGATTTTTCAAAAATAGCAGATCTACAAGCTCGTAGCGCGGCACTCGGTGCCGCGCTATGAGCTTGTAGATCTGCTATTTTTGAATAGCCCAAAGTATAAACTGTTAAAGTGGTTAAATTATTAAATTATTACATTATTGGCTTAGGAATGAGACAAAAACGAAAAAATATAACCATGAATTCAGGTCTCCATGGGATGACTAATCTATAGAAAAAAATATTTGGGGGTGAACTATCCCTTTAGTACTTTTCAATTGGTTCAATGATAAAACCCACACAAACACTTAACCCATTAAGACCTGGAAAGGCATCTGCGTCACTTTTTCATTTGAGCTAAAAAAGCATTATTTTACACTTTGGGCTATTCTAAAAATATCAGATCTACAAGCTCATAGCGCGGCACCGATGCGACGCATTGTGAGCTTGTAGATCGGCTATTTTCAAAATATTTTTAGTATACACTACTGCATAATGAGTACTTTCTACTTTTGGTACTTTAAGTACATTTTGACACCGATACTTTTGTACTTTTATTCAAGTACATTTTTTATTCCAGACTTTTACTTTACTATTTCTTCACTGCAGTATTGATACCTTTACAAAATGTGAGTACTTTTTCCACCACTGATCATAAGAGTGACTGTGTCACACAAAAGTAGTGAAAACAGCCGTTCTACAGGCTGTGTCGCGTTGTGAGCTTATAGATGCTTAATTTTTTTTTAAAGTAACAATAAAAAAGTAAGGTTTTAAAGGACAACTTTGTTTTTTTGCAACCAAGGTTCATATTTTAGCTTGTAATTAAAGTAAATAAAAGATGAGTGTTATTTTGTTTTCATTTACTGCTTTCTATAGTTTTAGCAATTTTCGCGATATTATTTACAGGGGGGCATTCTGTCCGGTGGCTAAATATGCCTTTTTTACACAATAAAAAAAGGTCCTGTGGTCTTTGATGGCCGGATGTGAGTTATTGGGGGCTAGAAGAGCTACTGTAAATAATAATAAAGAAAACATCGGGTTATTGTGTAAAAAAAAGACATAATTTAGCCACCGGACAGAATGCCCCGCCCACTGTAAAAAAGATCACGAAAATTGCTAAAACTACAGAAAGCAGTACATTTAAAAATGTTAACACTCATCTTTTATTTACTTTAATTACAATCTAAAACATAAACCTTGGTTGTAAAAAAACAAAGTTGTCCTTTAAGACTTACAAGTTTTCCAGGCGACAGTGATGACATGCAGTGGTAAAGCGCTCATCTTTAGAGTTATCCTCACCGCTAAGGTCAACCTTTTGTTGAGATGTCAGAGCTGAAGGATTCCTTTCATTGGAAACAACATAATGCTATAAAATAAACAACCTTGGCTTTAACGCTGTGGTGGGTTGCTTAGCAGAGAACCCTGGATGCTTCCTGGTAGAAAAGAAAGTTCCGACACAACACACACAAACACGGCTTATATTCTTCACTTTCACCAAACCTGACCTCAACACTATGTGGTGGGTTTGTTTAGCTGAGACCCTGGATGTTTCCTGTCAGAAAAGAAAGTTCCAACATTTTGTTTGCTTTCACCAAACCTGAGGTCAACAGGAACCTGGACAGACAAAGGCCTATAGAAAAGCTCATCGTACCCTAACTGTAAGAAGCAGTGGTGGAAAGTAACTAAGTACATTTACTTAAGTACTGTACTTAAGTACAATTTTGAGGTATTTGTACTTTACTTGAGTATTTCCAATTTCCAATACTTTTACTTCTACTCCACTACATCTCAGAGGCAAATATTGTACTTTTACTCCACTACAATTATTTGAAAACTTTAGTTACTAGTTACTTTTCAGATATAAATTATGATATAATGAAACATACATTAACCACTTTAAACCTATTTGAAACCTAGGCTATTTGAAAATAGCAGATCTACAAGCTCTCAACGCGTCGCATCGCGACGCGTTGTGAGCTTGTAGATCGGCTATTTTCAAATATTTAGTACTTTTACTTTGGTACTTTAAGTACATTTTGATGCCAATACTTTTGTACTTTTACTCAAGTACATTTTGAATTCTGGACTTTTACTTGTAACAGAGCATTTTTATATTGCAGTATTGGTACTTTTACTTAAGTAAAGAATTTGAGTACTTTTTCCACCACTGGTAAGAAGTAGAATAAACTTTGTGTCGGCTTGGCTTGCTGAGTTTGTGGGTGAAAACTAGAAGAAAACACACATTCAATCCCTGATAAACTGAAACCAGCTCTGTGTTTGTGCTGGGTGGATGTGGGCAGACAGACCTATCGACCCCACTGAATGGATTGAATACTAAATAGATGTAAACGTAGCTATCGATCATCTTCCTAATGATTATTACGATCGATTACTTTTCCTACTTAATTGAATTATGTAGAAGTGTGTTTTTGGGGATATTTTTTTTATTTTTATAGCATTGGCAGAATCCGCCCTCATAGGACTTCGGTGTGACCGCGCCCTATCCACACAAAAACATGTCTTTAGAAAATAAAATAAAAACGAGTCTTTAACCACTATATCAGGGGTCTTCAACGTTTTCAGGCCAAGGACCCCCTAGCTGAGAGAGAGATGAAGCAGGGACCCCCTCTATATTGTATAAAATTGTGTTTCAGATTTAACTTTTTCTTTAACTTTTTTGTTTACTTGGTCTGCTCTTTATTTCCCTCTACACCAGGGGTGCCCACACTTTTTTGGGCTTGAGAACTACTTTTAAAATGACCAGCTCAACCAGATCTACCCACCAAAAGAGGGCTTTGGAATAGTGGCGCGCTGGCGTTACATATAAGACAAACACACTTGGAATGGGAAATAGTGGGGAAATAAAGACTTCCTCTCATTCTGTTTGGAAGTGGTGTTTTTGGGTTGTTTGCCTCGCACATTTTAATATAATTTTGTAATGCTACTGACGTTTGCATGCAACACTCTTGAAAACAAATCATTGCATTGGATGTTTGCCTACTAGAAGCCATGAAGGGAGCCGACAAGTCACCTTAATTCAAGTACCAGATGCCAAAAAGAGGAGTTTTGTGAATTCATTATTATTTTTTAGGGGCATGTCATGTGGTCTACCTGCACAGCCTTTGTGATCTACTGGTAGATCACAATCTACCTTTTGGGCACCCCTGCTCTACACCAAACACCTCTTTGCCAAAAAATAGCCGATCTATTCTGATATTTTTTGGCTAAAGTTCTCCTCAGAAAAGGGATGCTATAGGGTTCAAGTGGTTAAGGTAAAAAAAATATCACATCACACAAAGACTTGGCGGACCCCCTGTAGTAACTCTGAGGACCCCCTAGGGGTCCTGGACCCCCTGTTGAAGACCCCTGCACTATATAAACACTAATCTTCTGTCCCCAATGGATGGAATGTTTCACTTCACTATCAAATTCTCCGTCCGTCCGTCCGTCCGTCCGTCCGTCCGTCCGTCCGTCTGTCCGGACTAGAAGAGCCATTGTAAGATGTCATTGTTATTAGAACAGCTGTGTGAAAAACCCAATCAAGTAGGAATTATGTGTAAAGTGTGTGTCAGGTCTCTGGAGACGGGGGACAGTGTTGATTGATATGTACTGTATGTGTGCTGTCAGTGGTGGAAAGTACACTGGGGACCCCCCTCCAAGGACCCCCTGGGGGTCCCCGGACCGCAGATGTTGAGGGCAGCATATACGTAGCTTAATGGTTCCAGAGCTCGGCGGCCAAATACATATCATTTTGGGGCTTCCTTGACACGAAAACGTTTGAGAACCACTGATATAGAAAAGTGATTCTACAAAAGACTTTTGTAGGTTTAAACTGGGTCACTAACGTTGGTCCTAATGCATTAGAACGAGCGGACAGGCTGTGTGAGACAGAGGAACAATGTGTATAATTGTTCCAAAGACAGACAGTGTCACAGTGTTTGACATCCTATTACAATAACTGTTTTTTTTTGATTGAATATTTTATTAGGCAAAAAAATGTAAAACAGCACAGTTACATTTAAAAATACTTTGTCTAACAGGTCCGTTCATAAAAGTCCTTGCGGACTTGTTTCCAATGAGGGCCTTGGTAATTAATTCATAGGCATATATAGTGGCACCACAGTTCAAATATCATTACAAAATAAACAGCCAAAAACAATATATAACACTATGTACAAAAAAAAAAAAAAAAAAAATTATGTACAAGAACAGGGGGGGGGGGTCTGCTGTCTAACGGGAAAATGGTACTACCTCCACCTTTGGCCTCCTGAAAGGTGATTTTTTAAGGCTCTTTTAAAAGAGCCCAGCGAACTGCATTTTTTGAGGGATGGAGTTAGACTATTCCAATCCTGGGTGGCAGTGCTGTAGAAGGAGAATTTGCCCATGTTTGATTTATGGGTGGGTGGTACCAAATTGTTGTGTGTGTGTGTGTGTGTGTGTGTGTGTGTGTGGTGTGTGTGTGTGTGTGTGTGTGTGTGTGTGTGTGTGTGTGTGTGTGTGTGTGTGTGTGTGCGTGTGTGTGTGTGTGTGTGTGTGCACCCTGGACTATGACAATGTGTATAATTGTTCCAAAGACAGACAGTGTCACAGTGTTTGACATCCTATAATAATATGTGTGCGTGTGTGTGTGTGTGTGTGTGTGTGTGTGTGTGTGTGTGTGTGTGTGTGTGTGTGTACACCGGAGACTTTTTAACCCATTTTGACCGGGAAAGTATCTTGTGTCATTTTAGATTTCTTTGGGCTATTCAAAAAATAGCAGATCTACAAGCTCATAGTGCGGCACCGAGTGCCGTGCTATGAGCTTGTAGATCTGCATTTGTTTTGAAAAACCGTGAACATTTGTGTTTTAAGGTGAATATCTTTGACTCCGATCTGTGCTTCTGGGGGGGTCCCTGGAACAAAATATTTTGAGATGGGGGTCCACGGCCAAATACATATCATTTTGGGGGGTCCTTGACATGGAAAAGTTGGAGCACCACTGATATAGCGACATACTGCTAGGATTTAGAAAACATAATAGGTACGTATTTGGCCCACGGACCCCCATCTCAAAATGTTTTGTTCCAGGGACCCCCCGATGAAGCAAAGATTTGAGTTAAAATGTTTGCTTTAAAAAATTTATATATATATATATTCAAAGATTTTCACGAATTTTCACGATTTTTCAAAAACAGCAGATCTGCAAGCTCAAGCTCATGCACTCGGTGCAGCGCTATGAGCTTGTATAGATCTGCTATTTTTTGAATAGCCCAAAGAAATGTAAAAATGATGACACACTGATGCGTTCCGGGTCTTGATCTGTTAAGTGGCTCCAATAGCAGAGACAGTATCAGTCACCATGAGGCAGGGAGGAGACGTCTGTTACAAAGGCCTGATCAATATGAATAGCAAAATGTCTAAATATTGAAATCAAGCAACTTTAACCCATTAAGACCAGGAACGCATCTGTGTCATTTTTAAGATTTCTTTGGGCTATTTAAAAAAAAAATGCCGATCTACAAGCGCAATGAGCTTTTTTTTTTTTTTTTTAATAGTGAAGATTTGTGCACATCTTTGAATATATATATATTTTTTAACACTTTTTTAACTCTGTTACAACTTCTGGGGGGTCCCTGGAACAACATATTTTGAGATGGGGTTCCACGGCCAAATACATGAATAAAAAAACTAAAAAACTGAAGACATTTGTAGAATCCCTCAGAAGCAAAGATTTGAGTAAAAAATGTTATAAATATATATTCAAAGATTCGCTATTTTTGAATAGCCAAAGACACCTAAAATGGCCCAGATACTTTCCCGCTCTAAATGGCTTAAAAACCGTCTGGTGTGTGCTCACACAAAAAGCCAGATTAGAAAGTTAAAATGACCCCAGAAAGTGTTTGAAAGTGAAATATACCACTTTAACCGTCGTCATTGTTCAACTGACATCCTATAATAATACGCGTCTCATTCTGTCTAAATACAAACGTTTCCCCGTCCTCAGTTCTTGGTATACCTTCATTTAACCACTCTAACTAAACATGAACCCTGCTGCACATACCTATTCTGACGGGAACAAATTGCCCCCAAAAAATTGTCTAGAAGCTTGAATTCATGGATATTTGATGACCAGCAGCGGTTCCGGTAGGAGACACAATAAAGAGTCTCCTTTGTGTCACCTACCCGAACCGCTGCCTGCCTACCTGGTCCTACCTGGTCATCAAATCATTGGCTTATAGGAATGTGACACATTATAAAACTATAAAATATCCATGAATTCAAGTCTGATTTTTTTGGGGGGTGAACTATCCCTTTAACCATGGTCATTATTCAACTGTCTATGGGTGGCAATGAGGCAGCTCTGAGAGACTTTATGTCTAGTCAGATGAGAGAAAAAACATGAACAGATGTTGTGTCTCTGAACATCTAACAGGAGATGGAGAGCTTCTCCTCACAAACAGCACCCTGCATCTGACTACTGACACAGATTAAAGACACCAGGTACCTGAGGAGTGAACTATACTTACATGTTAATGACAGTTTATGTGACAAACCATATGTCACAGTGAACAGCATAAACACCTCACATAAATGATGATGATGATGATCACATCGTGTAGAAGACATGTTGAATAATTGATGCTCCTCCTCCTAGCTATATTCATTTTCCTGAAAGCTAAAGGTGTGTGTGTGTGTGTGTGTGTGTGTGTGCGTGTGTGCGCGTGTGTGTGTGTGTGTGTGTGTGTGTGTGTGTGTGTGTGCGTGTGTGTGTGTGTGTGTGTGTGTGTGTGTGTGTGTGCAAAATAAAGCAAATA